>NC_083680.1:995000-1088720 GCF_030384665.1 Lodderomyces elongisporus | reverse complement strand
CAAGTGCATCCTTACACCGAGTTTCAAGTGCATCCTTACACCGAGTTTCAAGTGCATCCTTACACCGAGTTTCAAGTGCATCCTTACACCGAGTTTCAAGTGCATCCTTACACCGAGTTTCAAGTGCATCCTTACACCGAGTTTCAAGTGCATCCTTACACCGAGTTTCAAGTGCATCCTTACACCGAGTTTCAAGTGCATCCTTACACCGAGTTTCAAGTGCATCCTTACACCGAGTTTCAAGTGCATCCTTACACCGAGTTTCAAGTGCATCCTTACACCGAGTTTCAAGTGCATCCTTACACCGAGTTTCAAGTGCATCCTTACACCGAGTTTCAAGTGCATCCTTACACCGAGTTTCAAGTGCATCCTTACACCGAGTTTCAAGTGCATCCTTACACCGAGTTTCAAGTGCAGTCATAGTTCTACAATCTCTAGAATCTTTTTTCACTACTTTCCATGAGGTACCGAATCAGCGAGTTCTCTGTTCAAAACCTTCATTAAGAGGAATCATATGGCTATTGAAACGCATAATTCTCATTCAGTTTTCATTCTTATCTAATTCAACTCAACTTTGCATTTAATGACATTGATATTTGACTCACTGTCGGTTCTTCTAATAACATTTACAAAAACATTCAGATTCTAGATAACTGCTCGAACATTCTGACTTTTGAAGTTACATTATTTATATATATTGTCACGTGACTAAAGTACCATCGATATGTAAATTTTCAAACCTCTGCCACACACTTTCCTGATTTTTCCACCGTAAGACAATGGTCAAGCATTGTTCTTTGGGCCTCAAAGTTATTGGCTATACCGTACTATTTGTTTGTCCATTTTTTCCATCACTGTACAATGAGGATAGATTTCTAGCCTACGGACTATGTAACATTGCATCAAATTAAACTAGTGTTGTATAAACTCTTCCAATATTTTTCCAGAAAGAATCAATCTTTCAATGGTATGTTATAACTAATATTGGTAGTCTGATGCTTTTTGTAGTCTTCAGAAATGAGTTTATTACCTCTTTATCTATATTCCAATCATTCTTCCTTAGCTCATAATTATTTTGTCCCAACTTGAGACAAAAAACTTTAACAAAACCAAACACTTGATTATAATCCATTTAAAACTTCTCAAACTAAATCTATGATCAAACTACTCAGTTTCGCAACTTCACATGTTTATTCCGCTCACGATGAGTTTCTTTACTCTCACTATCATGTATCAACTATACCTCTCGTATCCACAAATGGTGGTGTACCATTCTTCCCATTCCTTCAAAAGTTTCGCAATTTTTATATTCGCACCAGGTATATAAAGTAAAAAGAGTAATATGGCAGGTGATTCTTGTCACACTACATTTTACCCTCCGCACGTTTCTACGATACCAATTAGCTCACTCACGTCACTTAGTACTACACTTAATCTAACAAGTCTCCATTCTACTCTATCATGTATTCATTTCTATATCTAAAATCTACAAATATAGTCCTTAGCCCAAGGATCGTGCTCAACACTCCCCTCACCTTCCTCACTTTTCCTATACTGCTCCAGTTTCAACTGGAAGCAAAAGCAAGAAATTAAAAATATATTGCTTGAACAACATGGAAGCTTTAATTCACCCACAGACACAGACATACACAAATGCAAAACTACCCTTGCGGTGCTACAGCTCCCATGCTCGTTTCAAGTCTCGCCAACACATCCACTACACCCTTCTCAATATCAATCTTATCCAACTCAGAAGTACCAACACTAGACTCGATGGCCTTGAGTTTGGCAATCAACATCTTTTCAAGACGCGAGTGCTCACCACCCATCATTTCATCCTCAAGATTCATGTTGTTCAAATCGTCCATATCGTCAGCACTAAAACCAAAGTCGTCACTGCCAACATTACCAAAAACACTATTATTGATCTTTTCCCAATCCTGGTCAATCTGGTCCTGCTGCGCCTTCTTCGCTTCATAGTACTCTTTGAATAGCCTTCTCTTCTCCAAAGTGGCCCGCACCTTGGCATCCAATTGCTGAACAAACAAGTTTTCATCAACATCCCCAATCTCAATGTCCAACTTCACAGCTGGCTCATCAATAAACTTGACTCTAACAAACAGCAAAAATGTTTCTGCCCACTTGATAAAACCAAGAAACACTTGCTGATCATCATTGGCATAAACATCGTGAAGAAAGTTCCACAAGAAATCTTCATGCTCATCCAACACTGCCTTGATCCGATCGTAGATCTGCAACGGACTTAGGTAATACTGCTCATCTCTAATCTCGCCAACTACTTTCAATATCTCATCAATCATCTTCTCCGCAGACTTGAATGCCTTGTGAACATTGCTCTTGGCAAACACAGACATGATTGGATTGTAAAACACCTCCAAGATTGTCTTCAAAAGCTGCGTGATTTCAGGCTCCTCCCATATTTGCTTGAGAAGCTCCTTATCTTTAGTCCGCACCTGCAATTGCCAATATTGCTTAAGATTCAAGTACAAGGACAGAGCTTCCATGTCGCCTCCAGACTCAAATGCATTGTACGAGTATTGAATCAATCTAAGGCGCGCATCGCACGGTGGACCAATCAGTTCACTCGTTAGTATAGTCATGAAATAGTCCTGCTGCTGGTGGAGTGCCTCCTCCTTTATGTCCTGCACATCTTGCCACAGCGAAGCAACAAAATTATCAATCCTTTGCAAATACCTTTCGAATCCCTTGAGATCTTCTCTCAACAAAGCTATCTCTTTTTCATTCCCCAACAAATCATCATTCAACATGGCAATAAACATCAACGCACACAAGTTTCGCGCACCGGTAGACTTTGAGTGCTCTCTCAACTCCTTGTTCCATGTAGGGAGCCGAGGAATACTCAAAAACAACAAGTCAACCACTCTCAGGATCATCTTCATTGGGTTTGTGAACCGCAAAATGGCATAAACAACACTATAGGGAAACCACCGGTGGAGCTTTCTACATTTCTGGTAGAACCCGGCTGCAGAGTCCTGTGCCAAGAACAAGTGGTACACTGTAGCGGCAATCTCCAACTTGGCCCATTCGTTAAAAGTCTGCAACACAGACGAGGCTTCCTTGATGCTTCTAGTTGACCCAATTTCCTCCAACAAGTCACTAGACGCATTTGGGTTCTCAATAAGGAGCGACTTGAAGCTTTCGATCTTGCCACTCAATGCTGTAGTTATTTTCAACGTCTCTTTCTGAAACTCCTTTTGCGTCTCAAGCATCTTGGTCTCGTGCTCAACACGCGTCTTGTAATCCTCCACGTCATCCAAAGTCATATCTGTCGAATCTGTCAGAATAAACAGCTGGAAAGCGTTGGTCTTGACAATCTCCTTGACTTTGATCAATTCCCGCAAATAGCCTCGTAATGCCAATCTGAGTCTTTCGCGCGTAAGCACACCTGATTTGCCATCCATATCCAAATCTTCTCCCTCATCGTGTTTCTCCTTATGTGGAAGCGTTGCTATCTTGGTGGTCATTGCTCCAGGGAGCTCTTTTTTCAACTCATTTTCCAATGTCCTAAACTGTCCGTAATATTTGTTGACAAACACATTGACACATTCTTTACCTTGTCGCAAAACAATCTGAATAACAAACTCGTAATTGTGTTGGCGCTGCACCTTGAACCAACTCCGCAGTTGCTCATGCTCAACTGTTCTAACAGCAACAATGTTTATGTAAATATCATTAACAAAAACCATCTTGTCAAACTGGTTCAATCCAATAATCTCATATCGATCCAGATTCTGTATGTCAAATTTCTCAAGCTTTGCCGTATCTGATGCCTTGTAATGGTCCTTCGTCAAATACTCCATTTCGTTTCCTGCAACCAAAGTCGAATTGTAAAACAAGAGCAAAACAGAAAGAAGTTTCTTATTTGCCCTTTTCCTCTTAGAAACTCCTCTTCGTTCGCTACTCCCACTAATTTGTTTCGAGTTAAAGTTAATGACAAATGGCTCTACGACATCCTGCCAAAACTGTCGTTGCTTTTCCGGTGAATTTTTTACAATCAAGGGAAAAGTTACCAAGAACTTGCGGAAGAAAAAGGTCAATAACGGAAGATTCGGGGAAGATTCGCTGGCATTGAATGGTGGTCCTAGCAACTCGCAGCAATTGGGCTCATTCAAGATTTGCAACTCTTTTACAAGCTGCTGCTCCAACAAGTACTTTTTGAGAAAGTGCACCTGTGTAGGTGACAATTGCAACATGATCTTTGCAATGGTTGATCAAAACTAAACACTCCTGTTCTTCTGCAGTCTCGTAGTAGTATAAGCACTTGTGGTTGTTGTTGCTGCTCTTGTGTTGTTGTGGACATTACTATTCGTCATTAACGTTTGTAGCTTGTTACATAGCCTTTTATTGCTACAATGCAGAGCCTCTAAATATTCAAGTAAACAAAATAGTCACGTGCATATATATATGAATATATACATATTCATTTTCTCTTGGTTTTTTTACTCAAACGGAAAGAACCAAACAATTGAAAAAAAAAGGCGAGAGGAAACAAAAAAACAAAGAGGAGAGAAGAAGCCAAAAAAAATCTGACGCATCAAAAAAATTAGAATTAATTTTCTCATCGCATCTCATCACTTTTATCTCCCTTTAATTTTTTTTTTTCTTCTTTATAAAGCTGTTTTACCTACACCACATCCTTCTACACATTCTTCCACACACAAGCTTCCACACACTAATCATGGGTACTCAAAAGAAAGAAAAGGCTAGAAGAGTCAAGCAGAATGATACTAGAGACGGTAATCTCCGTGTCAAAGGTGAAAACTTTTACCGTGATGCGAAAAAGATCAAACACTTGAACATGTACAAGCAAGGTAGGGCTGTACGAAATGCCAAAGGTGATATCATCAAAGCTGCAGATTTGCAGAGCACAGATGCTCCAGTTGCCAGAGTTGACCCAAACAGGAGGTGGTTTGGCAACACAAGGGTTATTGCACAGGATGCATTAACACATTTCAGAGAAGCAATGGGCGATAAAAAGGATAACTCGTACCAAGTGCTTCTCAAGCGTAACAAGTTGCCAATGTCTTTGTTGAATGAAAAAGATACCACAGAGAGCCCGACAGCAAAGATTGTTGAGACTGAATCATTTGCTTCTACATTCGGACCAAAACAGCAGCGGAAGAAGCCCAGAGTTGCTGCTGCATCACTTGAAGAGTTGATGTCGGCTGCAGAAACTGACTCGACGACATACAATGAGAAACAGGAACTTGATGCTACTTTGGGACTCATGGGTGGATCTATTTTGGATAAGGATGATTTCACACAAGAGGCTAAAGAGGCTATTTTCCACAAGGGGCAAAGTAAGAGAATCTGGAATGAACTTTACAAGGTCATTGATTCTAGTGATGTGGTGATCCACGTCTTGGATGCCAGAGATCCATTGGGAACACGTTGTGCAAGTGTTGAGAAATACATCAAAGAGGAATGTTCGCACAAGCATTTGATCTATGTGCTTAACAAGTGTGATTTGGTACCCACATGGGTTGCGGTATGTACTAACCAATTCTTTTTCTTTTCATTTTTTTTCTTTTTCATTTTTTTTCTTCTTTCATTTCCATTTCATTTTCACTTTTCACTTTTTATTGTTCATGTTTTTTATGTTTTCAATTTCCGAATCCAGAAAAACCAGTCCCAAGAAACTCAGTTTTGCACCAAAGCATTTAGTCAGGGTGGCATTTGCATTTTCCAACTAAATTTCTAACGATTTTTTCATTTGGATTATAATATTCACAGTGTTGCCTGTTACGTCTTTGGGAAATCAACTACGTGTTCTTTGACTTTTGAGCACCATTCTTTCGTTTTGACTGAATGGAGCTTTTTTTTACTGCAGGTAGTTTTTACCAGCATTGCAAAGTCACGTATCGGAATCTTTTTGAGTTGAAGCTAGTCTGTCGTATAGGACAATATCCACTAGGTTCGTAGTATAGAATCCAACATCTGGGACTGAATGAACAATTAAGTGAGAAATGAAGAAATGAAGAAACGAAGAAATGGAAGATGAAAATAAGGGAATTTGAAATAGAAAATTTTGGAATTGTTTCCACTTTTTCAATTCTTTCTTTCTTTCCTTTTCTTTTTTCTTTGCTAATACTAACAATTGTAATAGGCTGCATGGGTTAAACACTTGTCGAAATCATATCCTACATTGGCATTTCATGCATCGATCACCAACTCCTTTGGTAAGGGGCTGTTGATCCAGCTTCTTCGACAATTTTCAACATTGCACTCAGATAGGAAACAGATATCTGTAGGGTTCATTGGCTACCCAAACACCGGTAAATCATCGATCATCAACACATTGCGTAAGAAGAAGGTGTGTACGGTTGCGCCTATTCCAGGTGAGACCAAGGTCTGGCAATATATCACTTTGATGAAGAGGATTTTCCTCATTGATTGTCCAGGTATAGTGCCGCCTAGCTCAAAAGACACGGAATCCGATATCTTGTTCAGAGGAGTGGTGAGAGTTGAGCACGTGTCGCATCCAGAACAGTATATTCCCGACATGTTGAAGAAATGTGAACGAAAGCATTTGGAACGAACATACGAAGTTAAAGGGTGGAGCAAATTCGAGGAGGATCCATCGCTACTTGAAAAGGCAAGTATTGAGTTTATAGAGTTGATTGCAAGAAAGGGAGGTAGGCTATTGAAAGGTGGTGAACCTGATGAGAGTGGAGTGGCGAAACAAATCTTGAACGATTTCAATAGAGGAAAGATTCCATGGTTTGTACCACCACCACAGGATGAGGAAGTAAGGACTGGTGAGGATAAGAAGGCTGGTTACAAACGAAAGAGACAAGAGAGGGAAACAAAAGCTAAGGAAGCAGCAGCAGCAGCAGCAGCTGAAGAAGAAGAAGCTTCAACAGAAGATGCTGAAGTTGAAGAGGAGCTGGCTCTCAAAAAGACAAAGTTAAGGTAAATGTTTAGAGTAAGTACAGACTAAGTAAAGATTCACGACAGCATAATGGTAGAGGAATATAATGATTGTAATTGTTTATGCTCTACTTAAATTAACTATACCGGATTTCGTATTTCTAGGTGTCATGGGCCCAGTAGCAGCATCACCATTCTCTTCGCGGTCCGCCATAAAGGATCCTAATCCCCAGATATGACCCTTGAACTTTGCAAGTGTGTTTAAATCGAAATTGGCGCGTCTTAAAATTTCCTTGAAGCACTCCATGGATAGGTAAGCATGTAAAGTAGATGTAAGTTGATTGTTATTGTTGATGTTTGATCCAAATAGTTGACGAATAACCGGCGATATGGGCAAAAGATGTAACTCCTCTGCCAAGTACTCTATCGACGGCTTGTTTAATTTCTCATCACCGGAAAGAATTTGGTTTCCAACATACTTTAAATCGTAAAAGTTGGGGAAAAACTTGTGGCACCACCAATAAAATTCGGGCTCATCGACAGGTAAACCTTGGTTCATCAATAAACTGATTAAAAAGCCCAAATCGTACCCGGCATGGAAAGAGACCCAATTCACAGACTCGTCAAGAAGCAACCCACTATCAATCAACAACTCTGCAAATTCTTGATACTTGATTCCATGCGATGAATGTGCCGAAAAATTAATAGATGACTGTTGCGAAAGCATGGCCAAGTGCTCTTCATTATACATTTCTTTTGTGAGGTCATAAGCGAAATTGAATTGCCAGATGACTGAGTTGCTCACAACATTATCCTTCACTTTTGTAAAACAAATACTGCACTGGATCAAGTTGAGCAAATCCGAGTTACATCTAATAGTTTGGAAATGGTAATCCGTGTTTGTTTTGAATGACCCAATAGCCCTTGCCACTATTCCAGGAGTCTCTTCGTGTATCGCTGCAAAAACCATGCAGCTTTTGTCGTTGATGAATTTACGCAAGTTGTGAAACTCGTGCTCTAAATTATGTGCCCAAACTTCTTTAATGATTGGGATCGACTGGTTGAATGATTGTGCCATTTGCTGCTGCAGACTTGGTCGCTGTTGCTGCAATTGCTGTTGTTGTTGTTGCTGTTGCTGTTGTTGCTGTTGCTGCTGCTGTTGTTGCAACTGTTGAAGTTGTAGTTGTTGTAATACGGGGTTCGAGCTAAGTGAGCCCATACCTGGGTTGTTTGAACCTTGTGGGTTTCCTCCATTCAATACTGCTAGTAAAGGATTAGCTGTATGCACTGTTTGTGCAAGAGGTGTTCCTATCTGTTGTTGTTGTTGCTGCTGTTGTTGCTGCAATTGTTGACTCAACAACTGTTGTCTCTGAATCTGTTGTTGCAACTGAAGCTGTGTAATCTGTGGTGACGACGACAGCGCTTGTTGAGACTGCAGGTGCTGTTGCTGCTGTTGCTGCTGCTGTTGCTGCAAGAACTGCAAATGTGGGTTAACGTTCATTGATGAATAAGTTGATGGATAGTGTCAAGAGAGGTCAAAGAGATCTACGTGCTCATAAATTTTGGTTATCTATATTTTTTTTCTTCTTTCTTCTCTGTCTCGTTCTTCACTTTGGATTTCGCTTTTACTATTTCTTGCTTTGTCGCTTTTCGTTTTTTTCGGTCCTTTTTTTATCTGTTCACTCGCTTCTCACTTTATGCTTTCCACTCTTGAAATTTTTCTGCTTGCAAATACTAACGCACTGTTTCTTTTTTTTTGTTAAACACTATTTATATATCTAAAGCTGATCTCTGTAGGTGGCCATCTCTCCCTCTTGAAGATAATTGTGATCACCAAGTTTGCGTGGCTTGATCAACACTTGCAAGAGGAAGCCAATACCCAACACAAGACAAATGACAGCAACAATAATATATATGACACCTAAACTAACATTGCGCCCGCCAAAAATCGAATTAGTAGTAATCACTACACTCTTTGACCCACCGAAAATCTCTACCGGGTAGTTCATATCAATGCTGATTTGGTATGTACCTGAACTCATCAGTTGAGTTGTATTTTGTCCATATAGTTTGTAAAAGTTTGGCAACGCCGCTGTTCTCATCCAATTTTGCAAGTGCTCCCATTTCTGCACATCGGGCATATTTGTATCATTGTATCCATCGGGGAACATCTTGTCCCAATTCGGTGGCGGCACCACTTCATCTGGCGAGTACTTGGTCTTTTTGAACTTGTGGTTGCGATCTGAAGACCACGATATACCTTGGTCGGAGAATGTATACGTTTCATTGTTCTCACCGTTTCTCGCGTTGAGCAAAACCGGCAGGTAGATTGTATCATTGAAATACGAGTTGGCAATAAGTCCACATGGATAAATCAATTTCTGTTCACCGTTATACTCTCTATGTTTTAATGGCTTACAGTTATCGGTCACATCGTCACTAGATAATGCTTTGCCTGCCAACTGGTCCAAGTCATAACTCTCAACATATTTCCTATGGTTTTGAAAGAAGTTGGTAAGTTTATAGTACAAGTACAATGGAGGCTTCAAGTCTGGAACATTAAACTGAATCACACATCTCGAAGTTATATCATCGCCATCTGTTATATTTTCCAACTTCCATTTAAAATCAGGTTTCGTACTACCATCGAAATGCGAGCCAGTATACTTGCTGGGGATAGATGTAAACTCATCACTCTGTCGATCGCAATGGGAATAGTCGATATTCAACTCTTGCACGTTATAAGTTGTGAAAATAATAGCTATACCCAAAGGTGCAAAAATAACAGCCAATACTATTAGAAATGGAATCACAGATTTGGGGGTCAATATTGGCTGCCATGCTTTCAATCTCTGTTGGCGAAACGCAGTGTTTGGTGGTTTACGCGACTTGTGAATCTGCGATTGGTCATTGAGTGATACATCGTCATCAGATGAAGTCGATTGCCTCCTTCTTCGAAGGAAATTCATAGTGGTGTGGGATGTTGATATTGGCGTCTGCTAAAGACTACTTGTTAAAGCTGGCTATGGTTTCACTTGCAATTGTTTTTTTTGGAGAAACGATAAAACAAAAAGAAAAAAATAATAATAATAAAATATATATAAAAATGTATAAAAATAAAACAACATAGATATTACCACCACTACTATTACTACTACTACACCCGAAAAAAAAAGACCAAAATTGAGAAATATATTCAATAAAACGTGAAGACAAAAAAATAGTACAAAATTGAAAAAAAATATACGAGGCTATGCCTATGACTATGCCTATGGCTACCAATATAGCTACACTTATGGCCATTACCACCATTTTTTCTCTACTTTCCCTCAGCAACAGCCATCAAACTACCAACAAAGGACAAGATCAACCTGCTTCTCACCTCGTTGATATCCTCAGGTACCAACCAGATAAGCGCACCCAATTTTCTTGCAATGGAAATGGCCAATTTAGCATTAGCATATTTCTCCTCGTCGGAAAGATTGGAGCCTTGGTAAACCATATCGTAGTCAACATAGCCTGGTTTCAATCCATTCAACACATCCAACAAGTAGACACCGTTGGATAACGACGAGTCCTTGAAAGAACGTATTGTTGACGCTGATTTGCTTGGATTCTTTGCAACTTGTTGGTTAGACCATTTCAAGATATCAGCATCGGATAATTGTCCACCATTACCCAATTCAGATAAAGTGTTGATGATATTTCTTCTCATCAATTGCCAAACAAGTCCCAAAGTAAGCAACTTGTTACCATCAACAATATCGGACCCATCAATTCCCACGAGAGAGAACCCATTGGCTTTTCCAATCTCAACACCATAGTTGGTATTTTCCAAAGCCTTGAATCTCGAAACTTCTCCCCCATTTGCCGGTTTCTTGTTCACGTGTTTAAAGGACACACTTCCAGGCAAGACCTTGTCATATGCCTGCAACAACACTAAACCATCTTTCAAATCTTCAAACAATGAAATAACGGGTGGGTCAACGTCCAAGGAGTTCAACCACAATGTGAATACTCTTGCTTCTCTCTCACCTTCGGCGTCAAAGTCTTCAATCTCAACCTGTTCATGTTCCTCAATTGGGTCCAAGCCTGGGTGCGTGTTGAACAAATTAGCGACAAATGCCAAGTTAAGCTTTGGATTTCCCGAAACCAAAGATTTCGGTGTCAAATACTTTCTACACCCAATCTTGTCTGCATTGTCCAAGACTTGCTCTGCTCTAGCAGTCAAATCGCTGGTTTGCAATGGCGACAAGTCGCAAACATCTGGCTTCAATTGATGAAGCAAAACCGTATAGTTTTCTCCATCACTCACATCCTTTCCAAAGTTGGTCACACGTCTTTGCGAACCGGCATTCTTCAAATGGTAGTTGAACCAACGCAACAAGATTTGTTCTGGTGGTAGTCTCAAAAACTGTTCCAATGTTTCATCGTCCTCTAATAACCTGTACAATTCTGGATGGTACTTGATATCAACTTTGCTCAACAAACCTCTTCTGATGATCTGCCAAATAAGACCCAATATCAAGTGCTCCTTACCATCAATGATATCTTCTGAATGGACATTAACAACCACACACCCGATAGCCTTGGCAGAGTTAATAACAATGTTGGCATTCTCTGACATTTGGAAATTGTTCAATTGTTTTTTGCCCTTTTTGGGCAAGTTCAACACTCTTGTATCAATGGTGTCAGGAACCGAGTCGTTGATCAATTTGGACAATACCAAACCGTCTCTACACTCGTCGAAAATTTGGAAAGTCTCGGTATCAAAGGGCAATCTGTCACCGATTTCTGCGTCATTTTCTAAAACTGAATTAATGTGCCTTGTAAACTCTGTTCTCTCTTCATCATTAATGGTATGTGTGGTACCTGATGTTTTTCCCTCAATGTATGTTTTGTTTTTGGCATTGGCAGTTGGGATAGGTGGTGCAGTCTTTTTAACTCTTCCTGGTGACAATGGTCCAGGTGCACCACCAGCACTTGGTGTAGCAAGGTTGTTGCCTCTCCCTGAAGAGTGGTCGTTGCTACCGTCATCGTCAAGGCTTGATTCCTTCAACTTGGCAATCAATTCAACATAGTCGTCCAACTCAACATGACCCGAGGCATCGACGTCAACATGCTTCAATGTCTCTCTAGCTTGGTCATAGGAGTATTCACCCTTTTTGCTTACACTGTTTATAACATCTTTTTTCTCCACCCAGCCCTTGTCATCAACGTCAATGGATCTAAAGTCCTCGATGATGTTGAACAAGTCCGATTGTTGTAATACGGGAAACTTTTTTTGTAATTTTAAGACGTTCATTGTTGCTCAATTGAATTTGGACTTAACTTGCTTACCGCTATATGTATATGAAAATAATGAAGTAATTCTTTTTTCTTTTTCTCTTCTCTAATTTTTCTTTATTTGTTTATTTAGTTGTTTGTTCTTGCTTTTGTTTTTTTTTTTTTCTTTTTAGTTACAATTCTATTCTCTTTCTATTAATACTTCTTCCGTGGCAATTGGCTGTTTTGTAAAGATTGTTGTATGGTTTACTCTATGGAAGCAACCTTTGTGTTCGTAACGTTGGTTTGTTTAAAAAATTGATGATATTTTGAATTAGGGGAAAAAAAAGTGCGGCGGTGCTTGAGTTTTTATTTTTTATTTTTCGGTGGTAGTGGTAGTGGTGTTCGGTGGAGGGAATGGAAAGGAAGGTAAGGGAGGGGAGGGGAAAGAGAGGTAATAATGTTTATGGAACAAAATCTCTTAAGCGAACGAGAGTTGGTAAAGATTTTTTGCAGAAATTAGTAAAGGAGGCAGACACAGACAATTTGGTGAATGACCTATTGGATACAGGAGGCAGTGCAATCCGCGATCTTTACATTTTACAACAACAATTACCTTGAAAGACAACACTATTGATTACTTACAAGCTAAAGGTATCTCTTAGATACAAATGTAGAGAGGGCTGATACGCCACTGGTTTGGGTAAATGTGTTTAATCGAATAAAAAGAAAGGGAGAGAGAAGGAAAGTAGCTAAGTTATACATACAAAGTAGTTCTAAACATAAATATGTTAACCATGCCCCACCTTTTTCATTCTCCTTATTCACCGTCTTCTTCTTTTTCTTTCTCTACAGGGTCAAATATGTATATATATAAAAGGTTGAAACTTATTAAATCAATCATGATGCTCTACCATATATATAGCCTATTGTAAGTATGATAGAAAAAAAAAACACAAAGTATTTCGACCAAAGTTGAATCCTACGCGGGTGCTTGGGCTGGGTGTTTATCGCGCAAGAGTATATGCAGTAATGCTCTACTAAGCATTTGCTAATTAAATCGTCATTTTTGCGAAAGCTTATAAACCTCCACCTTCAATTTCAATACTCTTAGATTGGTTATTCACCATTGCCATAACCACAATCACACTCAGAACCACGCCAAGAGCCTTAGATGAACACGGTCAACGGTAGAAAAAGAGCCGACTCTAAATTAAGCCCGTCTATCAATGGCTCCATTACCTCATCCAGCTACACGGCACACTCTCTAGATCAGCACCAAAACTCAGTTTACAAGAACCTCGACCATCCGCAATTCCAAATCAGAGAAGTGCAATTGCAGTTTGAACTAAAACATGACTTGCGGAAAGTTCTTGTAGCAAACAGTTTTATGTTCTTGATAGCTGGCTCTATCCTTTACAAGATTGATCTCAATAACCCTTCTCAACTTATCAAATATCAGATCCCTCAACTGACAACACAAACCAAGACATTGACTATAAATGCTTGGATTGATGCAGATGCCAAGCAGCTACTACTACGAGTTGATAACCAATACTATTATCTCCACGAAGACTATTCCTCTTTCAAACCCTTGTCCAAGATGAAAAATGTTGATGTCACACATGCAGCATTTACATCAACGCGATCAATAATTATGGCATCACCCACTGGCCAGATCTTTTTAGGTGTCTTTAAGCCACACTTGGACACCAAAAAAAATGACTTGCAGCATTTCAAACAAGTTTACAACTTGAGCTCACAAGTGCAAGGCATTGCAATTACTGATAACGAGTCCCAAATTAATATATTCAGTGACTTTACACTCCATACATGGCCATGCTTTGACACTACATATAACGAATTGCTTGGAGTATTCAAATCCTCGAAACCGGTAACAAAACACATTGCTCATACTGAGGAAAATGTTTTGTTTGCACAGAACTTGGAGAGATATGTATTTTTGACCAAAGACGAGTTGATGACAAACGATGATGAGATCCAGTTCACCAGGATTGATCAGGATCTACAAAGCTTACTCATATCGAAACACCATCTTATTGGATACAACGACAAGGGTGTTTGCATCATCAATAAACTAAGTCAAAAGACACTGACTTTGCCATTTGACGGTAGTATTAAGGGTATGGCGAGCGATCGAGACACTTTTTGGATATACACGGATAATTCCATCCACGAGATACTCATTCATAACGAGGGAAACTTGGTTTGGTACGATTATTATAAACTTGGCAAGTACGATGAAGCCTTGGCAGGCCTCGAGAATAATGAGGAAAATTTTTACAAGAGAGACTTGGTCTTGATCAAACAGGGCTACGATTATTTACAGAAAGGCGGTTTTGGGGTAGAAACAAATGACGAAGAACTCTTGAAGTTACAAACTCGAGGTGTTGCAATTCTTGCTAAGCTGACAGAACCGTTTGAAAAAGTTTGTCTCATGCTAAACAACCCTACTTCAAAAAGGATCTTACTAGAATACTTACTAGCACAGTTTGCATTGGAAAAAAGAGATAAAGTGAGAGCAATAGTGTTGTCAACATGGATTATTGAGCTTATGGTGCGGTTGAACGATAGCAGGTTTCATGAGTTTGTGAAGCAAAACTTTAAGACGTTTGACAAGTCAATCTACGATGTATTGGATGGAGAGCGTGCATTGTTTTATGCTGACTTGATTGAAGATTACAATTTCATTTTGCAATACTATATCAATCACAAAAATTGGCCTCTTGCAGTGCGTACACTTCCTAAACTATACTTGAAAGATGTTGATGCTATATACAACACGGCATTGGTGCTATTGCTCGACTATCCAAAAGTGACAGAGACTTGGCTTCGTTTTGACTTGGATTATGAACGTTTATTGCCAGCAATGCTCGCATATTGCACCAAGCATGATCATAAACAGTTGCCATTCAACCAAAACAAAATCATCAAGTTTCTTTCAAAAGTGCACGAGCAAGGGTATAAAAGCATCAAGATCAACAATTACTACTTGTCGATGCTAATCCTGTCACTGGAAGATACTGTTACTGAAATCACGAAATTCATCAAGAATGAAAAACTTTACGATCAAAATTTCATCTTGAGACTCTGCATCCTTTACAAGAGGATCGAGCCCACAATCTTGATATATATTGATATGGGATTATATGAACAGGCATTGGACTATGCATTGCAGAACAATGCTATAGATGGTGCCGAAACCGTACTAAACAAATACGAAGATGTTGTTAAAGAAGAGCAAGAAGAACAACAACAACAGCAGCAGCAGCAGCAGCAACAACAAAATCAGAAAGGAGTGATTGGAGGGATGCAGGACGTTTCTCGCTACAATAAATTGGAAAATGAAAGTTATAATATCAGAAGACACTTGTGGTTAAAATTTTCAAAACACTTGATAGATGGTATTTGTCAACAGAAGCGAGAAGTCAAGATACAAGAGATTGATAAATCATCAAATAAAATCAGTGCAACCTTGGATTATTTGTTGGGGAAATCTCCCTTAAGCTTGAAGGATTTGCTACCATTATTCCCAGAGACTATTCTGATTAACAATTTCAAGGATGAGATTGTGAGCTCTTTAAATGAATACAAACAAAGCTTGCAGGGTATAAACTTGAAGATCCAAGAAAGCAGCACCTTGTTATCGACACTTAAACTTGAAGCGCAAAAGGAAGAAGAAACGCAAGCGGACTCATACGTTGTTGTTGAGCCTGGCGCTGCATGCAAGCTCTGCTCTAAACTATTAATCACCAAGAATTTTGTTGTTTTCAAGAATTGCAAGCACGATTTCCACAAGGAATGTTTGATTCGTTACTACTCTAAATCCAAGGGCAACTACAAGTTTAAGAAAGTTTATCAAAACTTTATTCGAAATGGAGAAAAGAATCAGGAGCTGTTGAAGCAGGAGATTGAGGATATGTTATGCAAAGAGTGTATCTTGTGTAGCGATGCAAACATCAATACAATTGATGTGGGCTTCTTGGAGGAGAACGATAGGGACATAGAAGGTATGAAATTATGGGAGCTATAGATGTTTAAGAAATAGAATGCAAATGATCGTCTTTAACTTTTTTTATTATTATTATTTTCTTTTCATTTCTTTATTTCTTTATCACTAGGTTATAATATTCCACACTTTTCTCTCGTTATCGCCCGCGCGCGCCATTTCCTCCACGCTTTGCATCTTTTTTACCCCTTCACGCACCTCATCTCTCTTTCTCTACTTAATTTACACAATCTATAAAAAGAAAAAAAAAAGAAAAAAAAGAAAAAAGTACGAGGAAGAGGGAAGAGAAGAGGGAAGAGAAGAGAGAAGAAAGAAAAAGATAATAACACTTCTCAAACCCAGCTCCACCCCTCATTCATCATAATAATACAACAAATCAATAATGGGAAAGACTCAAAAGAAGAATAGCAAGGGTCGTTTAGATCGTTACTACTACTTGGCCAAGGAAAAAGGGTACAGAGCACGTTCCTCGTTCAAAATCATCCAGATAAATGAGAAATTTGGCCATTTTTTGGAAAAGTCCAAAGTTGTCATTGATTTGTGTGCAGCTCCTGGGTCATGGTGTCAAGTGGCATCACAACTATGTCCCATCAACTCCTTGATTATTGGTGTTGATATTGTGCCGATCAAGCCTTTACCAAACTGTATCACTTTCCAAAGTGACATTACAACCGAAGACTGTCGAAGTAAACTTCGAGGACACATGAAAACATGGAAAGCCGATACTGTATTACATGATGGTGCTCCAAATGTTGGTTTGGGATGGGTGCAGGATGCATTTACACAATCGCAGTTGACTTTGCAAGCTTTAAAATTGGCAGTAGAGAACCTTACTGCAGGAGGAACATTTGTTACCAAAGTTTTCCGTTCAAGAGATTACAATAATTTGATGTGGGTTTTCCAGCAACTTTTTGAAAAAGTTGAAGCAACAAAGCCACCAAGTTCGAGAAATGTTTCCGCTGAAATTTTTGTTGTTTGTAAAGGGTTTAAAGCACCAAAGAAGTTGGACCCTAGATTACTCGACCCTCGTGAAGTGTTTGAAGAGCTTAATAACGACAAAAAGAATGCCAATAACGAGGAAAAGATTTTTAATCCTGAGAAAAAGAGGAGACAAAGACAAGGTTATGAGGAAGGCGATTACACCTTGTTCCACACTATGCCAATCATGCAATTTATCAAGGAAGAAGATCCAATCAATCAGTTGGGAGATTTGAACAAGTTTGAGATTGATGAAGATGATCATGAGTGGAAGATTGTCAAGAAGCTTAAAACATACACCGAAGAGCTAAAAGAATGTTTCAAGGATCTCAAGGTGCTTGGCCGTAAGGAGTTCAAGATGATTTTGAGATTTAGAAAACAGGCTAGAGATCTACTCGGAATAGATAAAGTCGAAGAAGCTCCCGAAATTGAAGTTGAGGAATTGACAGAAGAGCAGAAAATCGATAAGGAGCTTAATGAGATGATGGAGAGACAGAAACAAAAGGCCAAGAGGGCCAAGAAGACTGCTAACGAGATTAAGCAGAAAGAAATTGTGCGGAACCAGATGCAAATGGTGACAGATATGAATATTGGTATTGATGCTGCTCAAATTGGCGCTGAGTCGCTTTTCAACTTGAAGACAGCTGAAAAGTCTGGCCAGTTGAGTAAATTGGCAGCAGGTAAAAAGGCAATGGTTTTCAACGATGAAGATATTGCCAAGGATACTGAGATTCATATTGACGAAGATGCAGAGGCAGAAGACGGTGATAGCGCTGATGAGGTTGATGAGCTTGAAGGGCAGTTGGATGGAATGTATCAGCAGTATCAAGAGAGGCGAGCAGAGAGAGATGCAAATTACAGAGCCAAGATGTCTCGTGGAGAAGATGCTGAAGCATGGGATGGAATTGCCGAAGACGATGATGATGAACAAGATCGATCTGATTATGATATGGATAGTGACGAGGAGTCTGATTCAGATGACGATGAGCATATAAAGTTGATTGCTCTGGGCAAGAAAAGCGAAAATGGATTGACAAGATCAGCTCGATCGTTTTTTGCCTCTGACTCCATTTTCAATGAGTTAAACGATGATGATTTGATTGCGGAATCAGCTCCAAAGGAACTGAAGATGGCTGGAGTGAAGACTACAGCTGGACAGAATGAATCACTGCCAGCACAGCCACAGCAAGAACCTACACCCGAGTCAGAGTCAGAGTCAGAGTTGGACTCAGACTCAGACTCAGATTTCGAAGTTGTTCCAGCCGATAATGATTTGGTAGATGGAGCAGAAGAAGAGGACTTTTCTAGTGATGACGAGACACCACAATCGCACCAAAGCCGTGTGGATCTCGATACGGCAGAGGCAATGACTCTTGCACACCAAATTGCATTGGGTCAAAAGAACAAGAAAGATCTCATTGAAGAAGGTATAAACAGATACTCTTTCCGAGATAAAGATGGACTTCCCGAATGGTTCCTTGACGATGAGAAGAAGCATTCGAAATTGGTTAAGCCGATTACCAAGGAGGCAGCTTTAGCCATCAAGGAGAAACAGAAACAACTTAATGCACGTCCAATCAAGAAGGTGCTTGAGGCCAAGGGACGTAAGAAGATGAGGGCATTGCGTCGTTTGGAGAAGATGAAGAAGAAGTCCGATTTGATCAATGAAGATAGTTCTAAATCTGAATACGACAAGGCCGCAGAGATTTCCAAATTGATGCAAAAAGCCAAGAATAGTGGTAAGGATAAGCAGAGAAAGAAGTTGACTGTGGTGGTGGCAAGAGGTTCGAATAGAGGATTGAGCGGTAGGCCCAAGGGTATCAAAGGTAAGTATAAGATGGTTGATGGTGTGATGAAGAATGAACAAAGAGCCTTGAGAAGAATTGCCAAAAAGCACAAGAAGTAGGTAGTATGAGGTGCGAAAATGGAAAAAAAAAAAAAAAGAAAATTGGTTCATTTTTTTTAGACCAAGAAGGACGTTTAGTTGGTTGATATAAATATAATAGAATTTGTCTCTACATATAAATATATATATCATTCATGACGTCTACGAAAAATGTCTTGACAAAGTTTTGTAATTGATAAGAATCCAAAATCATGCTAGAGAGAATTCAAATCACTTAGTGTAGAATTCTGAATACAGAACAATCTCAAAATCTTGTAGCTTGTACGAATGCTTGCTTGCAATGTACTCTATAATGAACAATGTGGTTGACATTATAGAGCGCCACAAAGCACGTGAGCATCATCTCACTTTAAGCGCTATCTCCTCACAAACTAACTACCATTATCATTATAAACTTTACAACATAGTACCATAACAGCATAGTATAGTAATTGAGACTACTATATATCCTTGGCAAATTGACACTCCCATGCACCTCCCTTGCTGGCATATTATTCCGTCATTGACTTGTACTTCCACGACCTTTACTATTAAAAAAATAAAAAAATAATTCTTTTTTTTCTTTTAAAAAAAAATAGAAACAGATTACAAGCATATGATAAATTTGTTCAATCTGAATTGCTACTATACTTTCATTTCTTTTTTGCTCTTCTTTTAGCTATATATATAGGAATGGATGATCCAGCCACACGAAAGGCTTTGATAACAACAATAGTAATATCTATATGTCCATAAATTACATTGTATATAAAAAGGAAATAGAGTATTGCTATATTCAAGCAATGAAACTCAAAAAAAAAACAACAAAAACGTTCCCAAATTCATGTTTCAAGTTCATCTTTGCTCTTTACATTTCGTTCCTCTTTTTAGCCAACGAGCTCGGTATTAAGATTTATATAGACTATTGTAAGAACTGCATACAGTTTCCTTTGAGGGGTTTTATTTTCATTCTAACAAAAGCAAATTGACTTACAAAAAAAGAGAGAAAAGCAAAAAAAAAAAACAAGAAAAAAGAAATAAAAATTAAAAAAAAAGACAAGACAAAAAAGAGAAAATAGGGGAAATATCACGTGATGCATATGAAAAACACCAATCCAATCGGAGAATGAGATCTACTTACATAGAAAACGATTAACCATGGAACAAAGGTTCCTACAAAGATATTATAACCTCTTTCTATTCCTTCCCTCCCTTTACACCCCCCCTCCTCTTGCCCCACCACGTTTTACATCAGAGTTTTTGAATTTCCTTTCAACTAAATCCCTTTTCAATATCACTTCTCTCTCTTCCATTCCTTCCCTCCCCTTCCCACAAGTTGCATTTTCACATTTACTTTCTTTCCCATTAATTATACAATCCATTCTTTTCATCAACTACAATTACAGAAGTTTAAGCAAAAGTACAGACCATTTCTTTTTTTTTCCCACCCATATCTATTATATTCATTCACACTCATAGTTTCTTTGATTTCCTTGCTATTACTACAGATAAAATGTCTACAGCAACAGAAACATTTACTCAGGAGGATGCTGTGCTTCAGAACAGGTTTAGAAGACAAGGCAAGTCTCTGCCAGGACCAGCTACGGCCATGTCTCAAGTTGAAGAGCTATTGATTGAAAAGTTAGACTATTTTGTTTCATCAATAGAGTCTAAATTGGACCACTTTGATAGCTACTTTAAAGTCAAGAAAGAAGAGTCCAAGAAACAAGCAAAACAAGCAAAACAGGCGTCAAAAGATAACAGCAACAAGTATTTGAGTGTAAGGGATATCAATAGCAACAACGGCAGCAGCACTAGCAGCAGCACTAGTGCTAGTAACAGCAGAAGGAACTCTACATCATCCATAGCAAGTCTCAAGGAGATCTCGATAATGAAACTCAATTTAGTCCAGGACCGTCTCAGGTTGATTAGGAAATCCGTATTGTCAAAGGGATTCACTAACCTCGACTATTTATATAATCTCTTGGATGACCAATACAACTATCTATTCAACCAGACCTTGCCGGAAATTGACAACCAGTTGGAGCAGGAAAACGAGAAAGGAGACAAGGAGAGCGTTGCACTGAATAAGGAGATACTTTCAGGTAAAATCATCAACACCATCTCGTATTTTGAAGAGAAATTGATCAAGATTGATGATTACATTAGAGAAAAGACACCACTGCTTGAGGATGAGATGGATACTTCAGATGCAATGTATAACAAGTTGAGATTCTTCAATTTCAATAGAGCATTAAAGAATGCGCTGGAGAACCCCCGTGGCTTGATCCACTACTATGAACTACCATTGAGCTGGCGTGAAAACAAGTATATTATTGAAGGATACCGTTTCTCACTCAAGCACACTTCGATGCTCAAGTCGATATTCAAAATGCACAATGAAACAATGAATATCTGGACCCATTTGGTTGGTCTTGGAATTATACTTTACATTGCTTTTGTGCATTTCCCAAGCACAAATGCATTTTCCAAGAACAATATGTGGGACAATTTGGCAATGTATCAATTCCTTGCCGCAGCTTGCACATGCCTTATTAGTTCATCAATATGGCACACATACTCGTGTTTTGCGCACTACCCTAGCCGCCAAAACTTTGCATGCATTGATTACACAGGTATAACCATTCTTATTACATGCTCTATAATTGCAGTTGAGTACTGCACCTTGTTCCAGCACCCTAATTTGTTGTACTTGTACATGGCATTTTCCATAGCCATGGGGGTCTTTGGCTTTGTTTTCAACTGGAGTCTGTATTTTGACAAACCTGAATGTCGATCATTGCGGATTGGATTCTTTGTTGGGTTGAGCACTAGCGGTGCTACTGCCTTGTTGTGCCAAGCTTATTACGAAGGTATACTTTATTCGATCAAATTCTTTTTGCCACTATGCTACAAGTCCTTCGTTTGGTACGGGTTAGGTGTTGTTTTTTATGGAGGTCTTATTCCGGAGAGATGGAGATACGATGTGATTATTGAAGAGAATATTGGTGCTTGTCAACACCACTATAACATTGAAGATGTTTTGGAGGATAATGTTGGTCATGCAGGAAGAGAGGAGATTCAACAAATTGAAAAGGAGTTGGAAGAGATGCGTCCGCACTCTCATGCACAGCATGGAGCAGTTGTGGAGAAGATGGAAGATAAGAAACAAGAAGAGGAAGAAGAGAAAGTAGATAATAAGGTGGAAGGCGACGAAGAAAGGAATAATGGAGAGTCGGTTGTTGATGACGATGAGTTGCGTTTCCGTCAATTGATTAATAAACATTTTAAGAAACAGCCAGTGCGTACCCCCTACGCCAATAGTTGGCTCAGTTTATGGTGGGTCGACTATTTCTTGGCCAGTCATAACCTTTGGCACATTTGTGTTGTCTTGGGTGTATTGGGACACTATTCATCCGTGTTGAATATGTTAGACGGGTTGAATTAGGACAAGATTTCAATCAAACAAAACTAATTTTCTTTTGTTTTGTTTTGTTTTTTTTTTTTTTTTATTTCTTTGGGTATATCAGAGATTGGTAGAAACATATATGGATATGTATATGTCAAATCTATTTTTATTGTGTATGTATATTTATGTTATAGTTCAACTAAAAAATAATAATCAAGTATAAGAACAAAAAAGAACAAGGACATTTGCCGTAATTTCAATATAATATTTATACTGTCTAGCTTTCTTTATTGTTCTGCCATTCTATTTTTCCCTTTTTTGTTTTTTCCATTATTTTTTATTTCAAACATAATAATCCCAGATGTCTTATATTAACCTACTTTGTGTATGTCTCCTTTGGGAATGGGAATGATGGACCAACTTGTTGAATACTCAATGCTGCAGCCCATTGTCCTACATCAACAGAGTCAGCAAGGTTCTTACCTTCAACCAAAGAAGCAACGAACCCAGCAGCAAATGCATCACCAGCACCATTGGTATCAACAATCTTTTCCTTGGCCAATGATTTGACAGGATACTCATTAACATCCAATTTGCCATCTCCGTTGTTCACCACGGTGACTGTTGGGTCGGTACCTTGGGTGAAGATAACGGTACGTGGTCTTTTTTCATTAACTTTTGGCAATTGTGCTACATGCTTGGCAATCTCAGCAACATCCTTGGTGTTGCTCAAACCATGGCTTTCTGCGTATGCCTCAGCCTCGGATTCATTAGCAATGACGTAGTCGACGTATGGCAAGACGGAGTCCAATTGGTCTTTAAAGAATTGGGCAATGAATGGAGCAGAAAAGTTCAACACCAATGGTTTGTTCTTTTTAGCAGCTTCTTCACCAAGCAATTTGATGGCTTCTGGGGAAACAGTCAAGTGAAATCCACCGATATAGTATGCCTCGGCTGCTTCAACGATTTTCCAGTTTTCTGCTTTTTGCAAGTGTTCTGGCTTGAAGTGGTTAGCAGCAGCAAGGTCGGTAACCAATGATCTGTGGTGATCATAGATCAAGGCAGCACATTTACCAGTAGCGTAATCCGATTGCACTTGGTATCTGGTTGCCAATCCGTACTTGGCATTGGCCTCATTCAATCTCTCAGCATAGACATCGTTACCTACTGAACCAAAGTAAACAACAGAGTTTTCAGGCAAGATATATTGTGCACCACGAGCAGTGTTTTGAGCAGCACCACCAGCAACGAGGATAAGATCCTTATTGTTGATGATCTCTTCGTAAATAGGTAAATGCTTGTCTTCGGCTAAAATGGCGTCATTATCTTTCAAGTCGTACTTCTTGAGGTAGTCTTGTGAAACATTGGTTTGGAGGTCCAACAAAGGGTTTCCCAAACAGACTAATTTGTAATTGGTGCTAGACATTATGAAGCGGCGTAAAGTATAAGAAGAATGAAAGTTTTGAGAAATAGAAAATTGAGAAAATTGAGAAAGTCGATTTAATTGTCGAGATTGTCTACAAAGAGGTTGTGAAAAATTCATTGTTTTAAATCATTTTAGCTAGCCAAAAAAAAAAAAAATAAATAAATAAGAAGAAAAAGCAGGAAGGAAGGAAAGCTGGAATTGTGGGAACGATGATTCTGTGGCACAACATATTATTAGCCTAGTAGATTTTTTATTTTCTCTTATATAAAAAAGAAGGACACACCCGCACACTCACTCACTCACTCACTCACTCACTCAACATTCTCTTTTCTGTACACTGTATAAAAATTTTTTTTTTTTTTTACAAAATAGAATAGGCTCAAGCCGCACCTAAAGTGATTGAGTAAGATCACGTGGTATTATATATTCAAATATATATACATAAAGCTAAGTATTTATATATATATATATAGATATATTTAAATGGTAGACTTTTTAGAGGTCTATTTCAACAGTAATCGAACAAGTACTTTTGTATAAATGTATGAGGTTGTTTATTACAACTTATTTGGATTGAGCTAGTCTCGATTATTTGATTTTCATTCAGGTAGTATATTTCTCTTAGTCAATCATCATCATAGTTTGTTAAGCATTTTTGTTTTTGCACATTTACCATAGGCTTTACCTTACACACACATACACAGAAACTAACATGGTATTAAGTAAGCTTTCTGATCTATGAGTAAACAAAGATCTATTATACTAACACAGCTTGTTGAATCGTTACAAACACCCTTCCCCCCATAAAAGCACATATATATAGATAAGTATTTATCTATATTTGAATGTACAAGTACGGAAATCCAGGCTTCAGCATATTCTTATTTCACATGCATCAATAAGTATAAATCCTGATACAAGGTTCCACAGTTTGTTATACAACATTTTTTCATGGATGTATATCGAAAAGCTAACTACTTCAAAAGCTGAACATTGTATCGATCCTCAAGTTTTGTAAAGCTTTAAGAAACTTTCAAAGTGTCTGTGGTTCATCAAGCTATAGATGTGATGCCGTCCCTTTCACATTGATTGTTCGCTATTTGCAGCTTCATACAAATTTGTTGTTCTCTCGCAGTAGACGCATTCCGTCTGTCGTCTAAATTGTTTTTCTTTTTTTTCTTCTTTTTTTTTTTATATGTTTTGTTTTGTTTTGGTTGTTTACGTCAAGAATCTCAAAAGGTAAACATTGGATGCGATTCAGACAGACAAAGAGATTGAGAGAGAAAGAGAGAGAGAAAGAAAGACACACCCACACACAGACAGAGATAGACAGAGCAGCAAAAAAAAAAGAAGCCAATTGCCTACAGATCCAGAAAAGCTGATATCTTACTCCTTCTTCTCCTTTTTTTTTAGCTTCTTCTTCTTCTTCTTCTTCTTCTTCCTTCTTTTTATAATTCTTACTTTATCTATCTGTTTCCTTTACAAATACAGCACCAGGTACAAGTGAATCACAGAGTGGAAAGAAAAGTACTGGACCCCTGGCTTGCCGAATTAGACTGGTTCATATTTGATACGTATATACATTTGCACAAATTTTTTTATTTTTTAATTTGCATGTATATCAACCCCATCTTTTTCATCTCCAATACAAACACCAGCATCGAGTCAGATCACTAATTTTTGAACGTTATTACAACTGTTTGGAATTTATTGATATTGAAGTTAAACTAAAACACAGACATATCAAGGTATAAGCAACTTATATATATATATATACATATATATATTTATTTATTTATCCCTTCATTTCTTTACTTAATTGACACACACATAGACACGCTTCGAATGGCAGGAGATTCAGCAAGTTTATCGCTGTCACCCATCAAGAGTGATAAAGCAGCAGTGGTTTCAGAATCACCAGTAAAGATGAAACCCGGATCTTCATCTTCGAAAGTGATTGACACTTTGCACACCACGATTGACAGTTTGAGTTTGGAAATTGCAACTTTAAAGCAAACGAATCAAGAACTTTCACGTAAAAGTCAAGTCGCCACTGCGAAAAATGATTCGTTTGTCGACCAGTTGGCCAATTTGAAACATGAAAATGACATGTTATCGGCCTTACTAAAGAGAAAGGAGCGCAGGATCTTGGATCTCGAGGACCAGAATAGCGAGTTATCGAACTCAGTTGAGTCGTTGAACATGCTGACAAAACAGATGAAGATGAGGTGCGAGAAGTTATCTGACAGCAGTATGCAATCAATGGCCGAATATGAGAGGTTAAAGATTAGTTACGATGCACTAGTGGCTAGCTGCAATGAGTATAAGCAACATTATAAAACTGAACTTGACACATTACAGAAAAGCTTAGATACTTATAAACAAGAAAACCACAAACAATGGGAAACGCTTAACGAGCTGATTTCAAGCAACGACAAAGACATCGATACTTTGTTGGATTCACTTAACAACAAGAAAAAGCTGATGGATAATATCTATGTCAATAAGAATACCAAGGTGTTGACTATGCTCAGTACATTGGCGACCTTGGTAAAAGCCCATGGTACAGAGAGCAAGAATGTGCTTGGCGATAATGCACAAACAATCGAATTCTTGCTTGAAAAATACCCTGACCTTGAAGAAAAAATATTGGAGAAGGAACAAATTGAGATTGACATTAACTCAATCTTGTATGCATCGAAAGATGCTTTGGAGAACACTTCATTTGATGAGGAAGATGTCACATTGATAAATTCTCCAGAGTTGGAACCATCTAGTGATGGAAACTTTCCTGCTCAACAACTACAGAAAAGGAACAACGTCGGTAATCAGCAAACAAGCAATAGTAACAATAGCAACAATAGCAACAGCAACAGTAGCAGCAACAGCAACAGCAACAGCAACAGCAACAACGGCAGTAGCAATCACGCTCAAAACAAAAGAAAGGGCAAACGCACACCCCTGTCGGGTAACTCCCCTTCTGTGCACATGCCATCGATGTGGAGCAACAATTCATCGTCGTCGTCGACTTCACATACCCCATTCAATTCTCAAAATCAAAACAATCATCACCATAATAGTCACCACCAACAACAGCTGCATGCAAGATCAAACAATACCAACAAGAACTATGGAACTTTGTCGCATGATCTGCAACACGGCCATCTTCCAAAAAAACACGCTGCAATCAATAATATCACCAACACGTATTCCAGATCTAGTGGAGGAGGTGGCGGCGGTCACAATAGTGGTAACAATAATGGCCCAAATGCCGCATCAAATAACAACAACAACAACAACAACAGTAACAACAATAATAATAGAAGAAGGTCTGGATATTACAAAAAAGCAGTTTCTTCGCAAACATGACACCAATCATGATCTTGAGAAAACTTCTGCTTTTGTTTAATAGAATGGGTCTGTTGTATAGATTTATTTATTAATAAACATATTTTCCGTTTGCATCAAAAAAAAACGACATTTACTTGAATACTCTATTTGATGCTATTAACCTTTCTAACTTCCCCCCCCCCTTCGCCCACGTTTCTACTCACTCCTCCAGTACCTCTTTCATTTTCTCATTGCAACTTTCCTCTCTCAAATCAAAGCATATCCCATAATCGTTCCATCCTCGTAACCTGCAAAAAGTGCATCGCTCATTGATTTTGCCTTCACCATCTCGGAGTACTTGGGTTTCCTTACATGTTGCACCTTTGCCGTGTCTGAACCACTACTGTTGCCAAAACTACTTAGTGTCATGGAAGTTAGCTTTACATTGCTCTTCAAGTTCTCTTCTTCATTCTCATCATCGCCATTACTATTAATATCCAAACCGCCTTTGATTTGTGGTAAAGGTCGTTGAATTATTTCACCTTTATACTCAATCGCCCCATCCCAAAATCCAATCACCAATCTATCTTGGTATGTTTGGATAGAATGGATCCCAGACAGATGGAACTTGACAGTTCTTGTTGGGTCACTATGTATAACAACTTTAGTTCCAGTGGAACCCGAAACCAATAGTCCATTCAAATTTGCTAATGAGATAACCGGGTTTGGCACAAGCAGAGTGTTTTGATATTCAAGCTTTAGTCGCGGCTCTCTATTGATCAACAGCGTGGAGTTTGAACCTCGTGTTAACTTACTCTCGGGAACTTCCAAATGGAGACCAACAATATCACCAGACTCGAACCCAATGTATATTGTCATATCAATCACCAACATTTTCATGATAATTCCAAAATCCTGACGTCCCTGCATATTGTCCTTATCATCAATTGCAAACTCATCTGCGTACTTGACATTAACATCAACACCATCACCAGCCTTATTTGCATGCATGTTGGTTCTCGTCTTGTTGACAAGCTCAAAAATGCTAATGTTAGCAATAACTCTGCTTACTTCTATAGGATGTTGCTTGAGTTTGTACACATCCACGTTATTTGAATCCAAGGTTGCCGGCGTGATTAAATAGTTATCCCGATATAGCACAATGTTTGTATAATTCAATGCATTCACAGGCATTTCAAATTGTAAAATATCCTCTAACCATACTTTGATAGTCGAGTCTCTAGAATGTGTAACTATATATTGATGCCATTGAAGTATAGTGAGTATTGAATCCTTGTGTGCCTGCCATTGTAATTTGGGTCTCCTAATTTGCAAGTCCCATTTGATCACTAGTCCCGATTGATCCGCTGAGTAAATGTACCGCGAAGAAATTGGTAGGATGTAGGATATGCTAGCTTTGTGGTATCGTAGTGAGAACTGCTGTTGCGGAGCAGATGATATCGAGGACATTTTAAGATAAAGATTGGTACAAACTGGTGGAGAAGCTAATCAAAAGATAGTAAAAATCTAAAGTGGGCAAATGTATGGAATAAATAGCTTTTTTTGTGTGAAGGGTCTAGATAATTTCGGGTTTCGTGGGGAAAGAAGAGAACAGGATCAAGTATTTTATTTTTCTTAACTTTATTTTTAATATATATGAATATATGAATGTATGAATATATATATATATATTCTATTTTTTTTTTTGCTCGCTCTGATTTTGTGCTTCTTTTCGAGGTATAGTTTGGTTGCCAAACATTTGATGAGCATCGAGCGAGACTCAACCAATTTTTATACATTCCATTTCTAGAAATCCATAACCTTCACTAGGAAGACAAAGGAAATATAAGATAATCAATCTACACTAACACTAGGAACACGATTCCTATTGCTACTAAAACTAATATTAAACTTGAAACCGAAACCACTACCGCCACCACCACTACCATCATCACCACTACCTTATTAGAGCTAAAACTACATTAAAAACCATCATTTGCTTTACAATGGTTTCAAGAGATCACTTTTCTAAACTCAGCTCTGAGATAGTTGATGAGCGCATCCATGCAGCCACTTCTTTAATCAAAGAGTTGACAAATGAGAATAACCAGCAGGAATGGGAATACGCGCTCACTAGATTGATAAAGGGTTTAATCACCACTCGTCAAACTGCTAAACTTGGTTTTAGTATGGCACTAACCGAGGTCGTTAACCAGCTTGTCTCTCAAAAACAGTTGACCATTGACCAGTATTTGGACAGATTAACTGAGGTAACTCAGGTCAAAAGCAATATGAAAGGTAAAGAGGAACGGGCTGTTTTGTTTGGTCGCTTGTTTGGCTTGCAGGTATTACTCAACAGCAAGATTATTTTGCAAAGCAAAGAAGAGGAACTCCTGCGATTCATCAATGTCCTTGTGGAATTGTCAAATACCAAATCTTGGATCCGTGAAGTGGCTACAGCTTCATTAATCCAAGTGATTAGAAACCTCCCTGAGCGATATGCAGCTTCATTGCTGTTGATGATTTTACAAAAAGTAAATGACTTGGGGTTGAATTTGTCCACTGAAGGGCTTGCCATATATTTGAGCATCGATCCTTTGTTGAGAAGCGATGTTGCTGCACAAATAAAGAATAGCAAGTCCAATTGGAAAGAGGGCGATCCTATGCGAAAGGGCAACTTGCCTGTTCTTGCCAAAGTTTTGAAGGATGTTGAAGTAATTGTTGAAGAGACAGATGGAAAGGAACTTGATACGAAAAAGAAACAGCAAAAGAGCAGTTGGAGCTCAAGATTACCTTTTGTATGGGACTTGATTGTTGAAAACTTTGCAAATAAGCTTTCTGGAGATGAATATACTGAAGAGCATGATGCTGATAATGAAAGAAAGAGAAAAAAGGTTGAGAAAAGCAACACAAAGAGTAAAAACAAGAGTAAAAGTAAAGGTAAAAGTGCAAGCAACGACAAAGCACAACCAGAGATGATTACTTTGAAAGAATTTTATAAAGTTGTCGTTGATGAAACACTCTTTGCCGAAAAATCGTCTCACGAGCGCAAATACTGGGGCTTTGAGATTTTCATGAAATTTATGAACGCATTAGAACTGAACCTGGAACTTAACCTGGAACTGAACCTGGAACTGGAAGCAGGACCAGGACTGGATGTTGCGTTTTTGTTCACTCCAAACTTTATGAGATGTCTTATCAACCAATCATCACATAAGTCTAGATTGTTACACGAGAGTGCCAAAAGAGCATTACAAAGCATTGTTCAAAACTGTAACATAAAATCCAGAGATATCGCATCCACAGTTTTAAAATGTCTTTTGGACGAGTCAAAGGGAGGTTGTTGGAATTTTGATTTGGTTACTAGGTCAAATACTGTTGACCGTATACTTGACATACAAAACCATAATTTTCTTCCAACTCTTTTGGAGAAATTTGATATTGCACTTAGGGAGCAAACAACAATTCCAGATGGAGACAAATATTCAAACGATAATGTGCTTAAATGGTGTCTTGACAAAATTGTTCATTTAATCAAGCGCAACCAGCATGGAGATGATTTGGAAGATGTTTTCACAATGCTTGTAAAATTGAGCTTTTTTGAAACAACCGCCTCTCCAAATATCCGCAAATTGGCACAAGAGAAATTGAATGTCATCTTGGCTGAAGTTGTTCTGAGAACTCATGATAAAGAGCTGTGGGCTTACTTTTGTTTTCAGCAAATTGTTGCATTGGACAAGAGCCACAAGTGCCTTGTTGAATTTGATGACGAGCTTTTGCAAGTGAGAGATGAAACCATCACACTAATTCAAACCACGCATGATCTTGAAAAAGAAAGGGAATCAAGTGCAGGCGGTACTTTGAAAATGTTTGAGCTTTTGTTTTCCATGTGCTTTCTTCAATTGCATCAAGAAGACGAAGAGATTGTTCAAATCATCAACGAGTTGAAATTAGTGTTTGAAAAACAATTTGTTTTGGTAGCCGAAGTTGAACCAGATAACGAGATTGATCCAGCTGTTGTTATGACTGAGATTTTGCTTAGTTTCATTTCGCGTCAAGTGAATTTGTTGAAAAGGCTTTCAATGATTATTTGGGAAAACTATTTGTGTGGTGAAGATGCACAAGGGAAGTTGAGAATCAATGATGCGTCTTTCCAGTTGTTGCTCGATGTTTTGATTGCAAAGGAAAATAAAGAAGGACAAAAGCTTTTATTTGAAAATGAAAACGAGCACGTTGCAGAAGGCAGTGATGAAGAGGAAAGTGAAGATGACGAGGGAGAAGGCGATTCAGATCTGCTGAAGGATGGTAATGCCGATGACGAGGAGGACGATTCAGAAGAAGAAGAAGAAGAAGATTCCGAAGACGAAAACAACGCAAACTCAACAATGACTGAGCTAGACAAAGAGACAAATTTGAAACTTGCCAAGGCTTTAGGTATCCCTACGGCAGAGTCAGGAGAAGTAAAGTTTGATGAGCTTTCAGACTCCGACTCATCCAACGATGATTATGAAAGTGACTCGATGAATGATGACGAAATGATGGCAATGGACGATCAACTTTCAAAAATCTTTAAAGAGAGGCAAGATATACTCAACAACGTTACAACTGGTAACAAGCGGAAAATCGAAGTTATGGAAGCGAAAAAGCTCATGGTTTTCTTCAAAAACAGAGTGCTTGACCTTTTGGAAGTGTTTTGCAGAAAGAATCCCAACTCACAATACAATCTCACATTTATTGAGCCAATAATTACCCTCATGAATTTAACATTGGATAAGAATTTGGGTGTCAAAGCTCATAAACTTTTGAAGAACAGAATCAGTAAGACAAAAATAAATCCCGATCAAGTCGATGATATTGCGGAATTCTCTCAAAAAATCATCAGCTTAATTGAGAAATTGCAGCTCCAAGCAAGCACAACCAAATCATCCAACCAGTCAGTGATCTCAGGAATTAATCAAAGTTGTATTATCTTGTCCAAAAACCTTGTTGCCTTGGATCCAAATTATATCGATGCAGTAGCAGATATTTACTCACAATCGTTAAAGAAATGGACTTTGGATCCGGAAAGCAGAATTCAGCCTTCTCTCTTCTTTGATTTTGTTAACTGGATCAGTAGTAAAAAGAAGAACAAACAGTAAATAGAATTCGAAAAAAAAAAACTATAGAGAAAAGAGAGAGGAAAGTAAAGTAGCTCACGTGATTTATAGAGATCTCTTTTCTATTCTTATTGAACAATAAAACTGTGTAACGTTGTATACTTAATCTTATTTTGCTTCAAATCAAAAATTGGTCTCTTGCAAACTAAAATTTGAAAAGTAGAATAGAAGAAGAGAAGAGGAGAAGATGTTAAGGTAATTAGCTTACTACAAAATTTATCAACTCTTGAGCTTACCTTGATTAACATTTTCTTTGTGAAATTTTGGATACTGTTTCGCTCACTTTGTATGCTAAGTATTAAAAGTTTGATTTTCAGTGTGCACATTGATTTGGACTATTTCGCTGCAAAAAAAGTTTTGGTAATTGCCAATTTTATCTAACTAAGCGCTCTGCAATGATAAACTCAATTAGAAAATAACTGTATTATGATCAACTAACTCTTAAATACACTCACTTTTTTCTTAATGGAATTAGAAAACAAAAAAGACCGGAAAGGAAGTCCATTCAATTGCTCCATTCTTCAATTACTTTATAAGCTCTCTTTTATGAAGAGTAGTTGATACTACCCCATGGCTTCCACATATTTCTCGCCATGCATCATCTTGTGCAACCGCTGGTAGTGTAAATTTACCAAAACATGTCCAATGATATTTCCTGCAGCGACCATTTACCGAGATTTTCATTTTCACAGTAACTACCACGAAAAAAAAGGCCAACTCTGGCAAGCAAGAGCTATAATCGTTTTAAAAAATATAACCTTTCTGTCAACAACATCAATACCAATCTACACAAATACACACACACACACATATACACACACAATGGCAGCAAAACAGGCAGGAATTTCATTGCTCAAGCAATTAGCCATCTCCGCTCAAACTGTGAGAAACGCTTTGAAGGCAGAAGTCAAGACCGCTGCTGAGAAAAGAGGTGTTACTGATCTTAGATTTGTTAAGATCGAAGACGGAAAACAAAGCGAAGTTAAAGAATTGAAAGCTATTGACACATAGAGGAAAAGAACATTTTTTTTTTATTTTTCATAAATTCATTGGTTTTCCCTTAGTTCGTTCTTGTTTTTGTTTTGTTGTTTTTGTTTCATTGGTTTTATTCATAAATGAACCTTGATGGTTCAAAATAGAAATACGTTTCAAGGAAAGAAAATTTGTTAAGTTTAATAAACTACAAAATCGAAGAAGAGGAGTTAAAAAGGGAATAGAATTAAAAAAAAATGAAATGGAGGAATGAAAAATTAAAATAATCAAGTGTCTATTACTCAATAAATAAATACATGTCTATTATAGAAAAAATCAAAATTAATCAAGTAATTATCGTTTCAAGTCCTCATCCAATGCAGAATCCAAGTGCTGCACTTTTTTTGCTGCATCTAGTGTGAGTTCTTGGATAAGTTGATCTCTAAGTTCTTCTGGTAAAGAGTCGATTAATTCTTTTAATTGCTGAAGCTGACCATACTCCTGCTGCAATTTCTCAATCTCTTCAGCTTCACGGTCTGCTTGCTCAATCTTTTCAACTTCATCCTCATCTATACCATCCTGCTCTTGCTTATTGGTTGATTCGTCCAACAATTTGGTTAATTCACTATTAGGATTACTGAAAAGTTGTACAAATCTTCCTTCCTCTACTACTTGGCCGTGCTTGCCCAAAACAATCACATATTCTGACTTGGAAATCGTGGATAGTCTGTGTGCAATCGAGATGATTGTCATTTTTCCTTGCGAGGTCAAATCCCTCAAGGTCTCGTTTATAAGGGCTTCAGACTTCGAGTCCAAGGCCGAAGTTGCCTCATCCAAGATCAATATGTGGGGTTTCTTGATTAGTGCACGCGCAATGGCTATCCTCTGCTTCTGTCCTCCTGATAAGGATGCACCGCGACTGCCAATGATGGTGTCGTACTTGTTGGGGAACATTTCAATAAAGTCGTGGCAATTTGCTTGTTTACTTACTTCAATGACATCATCCATTGTGAGGCCGGCGATTTGTTGTGGTGTAAGCCCATAAACGATATTTTCCAATATGGTACCACTCAACAAGACAGGCTCTTGCTGCACAATACCAATGATGTATCTTCTTAAATCTCTGACTTGCAAATCCTTGATGTTTTTGCCTCCAATAAGAATCTCACCCAGTTGAATATTATACGATCTCAATAGCAATGACGCAACTGTCGACTTACCAGCACCAGAAGGAGCAACAAAACAGGTACTGGACGAGCCTTTAACAACAAAGCTGCAGTCATCAAACACTTTATCTTTTGGACGCGTTGGGTAACTAAACGTAACATGGCGGAACTCAACTTCATTGGGAAGGCTTCTTGCCTTTTCACCCTTTATTGGGTGAACATCACTCTTGTAATCAAGCAAATTGAATAGTTTGACACCGGCTCCGGCACCTTTCATGAGTTCAAGGTAAGTATTTGTCAAACTGTACAATGCCAGGTTGAAAAACTCCAGGTACATAGTAAAGGCAACGACATCTCCTGCGCTCATGTGGCCATGGGTCATAAGCCATACACCAACGGCAACACATGACAAGTAACCTACATGGTACAAGGTATAGATGCTCACCGAATAGTTCGATTGTGCCAATGCTTCTTGCTTGGCAACCGTCACCACTTGACGGAGTCTTTCGCTGTACTTGTCCAATTCCTTCCTTTCTCCAGTAAATGCTTGAACCAACTTGATTGAATTCAATGTCTCTTCGCTTACTTTGGTCAATCCTGCTGTGGCATTTTGCAACTTTGTGGATAATTTTCGAATCTTTTCTCCATAAATGACTGAACCAAAAGTTATTGGTGGTGAAATCAAAAGCATCACTCCAAACAAAAGCGGATTAATCGAATACATCATGTATGAACTCACTACTCCAAGAAGCAAATTCTTTAACCCATCGGGTAAGCTGCCTGTAATCGACTTGCTCACGACATATGCATCACTCGAAAGTCTACTGATGAGATCTCCAACTTTATTCTTGTCATTATCATAGAATCTGTTATCATGACGCAACATGCTTTTCATTACATTGGCCCTGAGCCTAGCAACCAATCTTTCACCCAAGAGCTTTAATACCCAGTTTCTTGCCCAGAAACATGTAGCACTAAGACACATAAATGGAACCATCAACCCAAATATGGTTGAAAGTTTAAAGCCCCAGACTATCAAGTTGCCATCTTCGTCTTTGACCCCCAGATTGAACGAATCAAGTATAGCTCCTACTAGCCTTACAGCCGTTGTGGGGTATAAAACAGCACACACAATAAATCCAACAGCCAAAAGAAACAACTTCCAGTCCAGCTTGCCTAGTCTCATTATCCGTCCTATTGTTTTGATGTTTTCGCGAAAGCTCTTCTTTGTCAACTTGGATGACTCTTTTCTCTCTTCTTTTTTGATATCATTTTTCATTAGTTTCGCCAACTCCATGTGCGCTCGAATCGATTGGTTATCAGATAAACTTTGGCGAACATCCTCGGCTACTTGCGACAGATTTGGCAGCAGCGGTTGCAGCAGCGGTTGCAGCAGTGGCTGTTTCTGCGACAGTGGTTCTGGCAGTGGTTGTGATGAGTAGTTTCTTTTGTTTATGATGCATTTTTCAGAATTTGGAAATGAAAATTGCTTATCCAAACATGTAGATCCAAATTTTGATCCAATTCCAGATCGGAACCGTTTAGAAATTAAACTTGCACTCGGCAGACTGCAGTGTTGCAGTAGTATTCGAAATGTTGCTTGACGCGATAAGCTCGGCTCTAACGCAAGTCGCCCAAGCAAGCGGCAACTTCTAAACATTACTATTTTCTTTTTATATTTCTAAAATGGATTTTCTTTGAATACTTAATTTATGAAAAGAAAAGTAAATTATCGTTCGTAGTGGTGACAGTGGTGAAATTAGTACGTCGCGAAAAATTGCGTTCCTGGGAAGCACTATGCAATATAGATTTATGTAGTTTTTCGGTTTTTTCGTTTTTCGTTTTTCGTTTTTCATTTCAAATATTAACTTCTCGGTCGAGGGGAGTTTAATGCTGCGCTTTCGGCATTATTTAAACTTTGAGCTAGGGCCAAAAATGATAAATATTTGAAGAGCAGATTTCGATCCATGAAAAAAAGACATAAAAAATTAGGGAAATGCAATATGTATTCCTTGATGAGATGTACTAACCTCTTGAGAGTCTTACAATAAAAACTTTGAAATTAATAGAAAAAAAAAAGTAAAAAAAAAAAAAAAGTAAAAAACAAAAGATTACCAGATAAACAGACTAATGTTTATCTGAGGTTTCTATCGTAATAACTTTGGATCATACCTGCTTCACTTTCCTCGTACTCAATCAACTCGATAGATCCGTCATCTTTCAAAACAGTATTGGCTTGAATCAATTGTTTTCTAGGTCTCTTTTCCTTAATCACAATATCCCTATATTTGGCATACTCTTCTCCAACATCACTTTTTTCGACATAATATGAAACACCAGCATCTCTGTTTCCAGAGCACTTGAAAACGTGCAACTGGCCCAAGAAGTCGCCCAAAGCGTCAACTGCAGTGCCATCAGAAAGCTTTGCCTCATCAATGACAATCTTTAAATCGGAGAAATCTGGCTTGGAATGCACAAATTCAAAAACGCCAGCCTGGTGTAATTGTCGCATGATGGCAAATCTACCTTGCATGTGTGGTTGGCCCCATTTCTTTGCGTTTGGGTCCCAAAACTCCAATCCAAGCAATCCTGCACGTATCATTAACAAGCTTGCAATGTAACAAACTTCCTTTTGATCTGTCTCAGTGGTGATACCAAAGATTGGCAACACTTCCTTTGGATTCTTGAGAATCAAATACAAAGCAACCAATTCAGCACGGCACTCTTCATAAGAACCAGCAATTGCTCCAAATAATCCACCCCATGTCTGATTAGGCTCATACCATGTCTTGATTCGAGAATCCAGTCTATCGAAATTGAATTTTCCCGGTTCAGTTTCCTGCAACAATTTACCGGTACCGTGTCCCAACAATTCATGTAAGCCAACTTGCACTTCAAAAGCGTCATCCCTCCATCTTTTGAATAGTGCTTGGTCCTCGACAAATGTGATGACTTCTTCCTTTTTCGGATTCTTAGGGTTGGCCGAGAGAACATTTCCAAGGCTCACATTTTTGAACCCATAGTTCAACCTCACGTCATCATAGTTTGGAATATTGATACCTGCTGGCACACCCGATCCAGCAAATGTCAAGACTTCTAACGAAGTAAAATCTGGTGGAGTGAACTTGTCCTTCTCATAAACTGCATCCCATGGCAATTGAGCAATGAATTGGCGAGCATTCTCAACAAGCTTGGAAAATTTAGCAGTTCGCTCATGGTTCACCATTGCAACCAAACCTTCCCATTCACCCCTAACACCCGAGGGGTCTCTATACGTTTCAATAAATCCAATGTTGGACTCGACTTCGGGCTTCAAATCCTTGACCCATTCAATTTGCGACTTTTTGTGTGCACTCATATCACCAGTCTTGAAGGACTCGATGTAATATCTCAACAACTTGTCTTGTGTTTCATTACTTACATATTTCAAGGCGTGTTCAAGGTTCTCAACAATTTTCTTAAACTCTTGAGCGTGGTCACCAAATTGGAAGCCAATTGCCAGCCCAGTATCAGTCTTTAAATCGAGGTCCTTGTAAATATTGTCAGAATTTGCTGAAGCAACTAGAACAGTAAAGTTCCCGTTTTTTTCCTTCACTACTCTAGTATTTTCAGGCATTATACCTGCTTCGGTAAGAGCTTTGTTAACAGAGTCAATTTCCGCTTTAGTAATCACCTCTTCCTCCTTACTATCTTGGTCATCGCGAAGTGGGTAGTAGTTTGACTCGAGCCCCTTTTCAGGGTACCCAAGTAACCCTTTACTAGTGTTGTAAATTGCGTCTGCAACCAGCTGAAACAATTGATCCAACTTTGTGTCATTCAATCCCTTGACCAAAGATTCAAACTTGTCTGAAGCAAGCCTAGGGATAAATTTTCTATCACCAAAGGACTTGTAGTTACCCATGTTGCCCAAGAATTGAGATGCGTATTCCAAGTATTGCAAGACTTCTTGCTTTGATAAAGTGGTGATTGCGTCGAAATACTCTTCATTGGATTTTGGTTCGCCAAGAGATTTGTGAATTCCCATTATCAAGTCATAAATTGGCTCACTCTCTGGTGAAACAGACCTAAGAACGGCTTTTGAACCTTCGAGTGAAGCTTTGGATAAGTAGTGTGCATAGCTTTTCAACTCCGGCGTTGATAATTGATCGAAATGCTTTTTTGCCGAGAGAAGCACAATTGGACTTTCGGAGTCAGCATAGAATAAGGCTTCGGACATTGTTTTTACTGAGATGAAATTGACCTGTTTTGGTGATAATATATATGTATATAGATAGATAAATATATGAATGTATATATATTTCTTCCTTTTAGTTTGACTTTAGTAGAGTATTAGCGGAGAGTTGGTGTAATTTATAGTATGTTCTAGCAGTCTCGCCCCCTCTTTTTTTTTGCTCTCTCTCTTTCTCTCTATTTCTCTCTCCCCACATGCGTAAATGGCTCTATTTACTCGGTGTGGACCCAAAAACTGCCCAAAAAAAAAAAATAACCTGAAAACAAGAGTACTATTAAAAATTTTACAATTCCGCGACGGCACGAGATTTTTCTGGTTCTTTGTACCACCTTGTGAGTGCGGCGCCGTCTGGTTGAATGGCATCAAAAACCGGAAAACATTAATCCAGAATAATACAGTTTGATTAACTTATTTGGATAATCAAGTAGTCATGGGTATAGCACAATATCAAAAGAAGAATACAAGTGGTGGTAAAGAGGAGAATGAACAGACAAATGGTTTCAAAGTGAGAGAAGAAAAGGGCGTGGTAAATGAAAAAGAAGAAAATGAAAAAGATGAAGATGAAGACGATGAAGACGATGAAGACGATGAAGATGACGATGATTATGATCCCACAAAGAAGGACGAGAAGCTTGTACAGGGCGGAAGAGACGGTGACCACGAAGATGAAGAAGAAGAAGATGATGATGATGATGACTCGAGCGACGATGAGAGTCTGAAAATACCTGATTACTCTAAAATCGAGTCCAATATATCACTTGTAAAGACTAGGGCACAACGACTAAATGAGAAGAAACAAAAGGAATCAAAATTCATTGGAAGCTTTGAAACTGACCTGCGAGGGTTGGTAAAAGATAATAGTGTTATAGATGTTGATGCAATTTTTTCAGAATTGAAAGAGAACAAAAACACGGGAGACTTAGCCATCGCTTCCGAGGATGGAACAGAAGAGAAAGAAGGGAAAATATCAAAGAATGCAGCAAATACTAAGCTGATAAAAGAGAATTTTGAAGGAAACGATATTTCAAAAGAGCCAAAGCAAATCAAAATACAAGTAAATTATACTTTTGCTGGGAAATTGGTTACAGAAACAAAACTTGTTGATAGAGATTCCGAGGAAGCAAAAGCTTACTTGGATTCAGTAAGTTCAATCACATCCACTTCCACTGCTGGTAATGATGGTGTTGGTGGTGATGTTGATGAGTATAATGAAAATGGTACCCGCAAACGCAGGTCACAGGTGAAAGTAATACGAGAGGATCCGTTTACAAAGGAAAAGGTAGAATTACGAATAAAGTTGAAAAGACCTTCTTTGATCGATAAATTCATACAAATCAGCAGCAATAAGAAAATGAAACTTTCAACGTTGGAGAAATCTCGCTTGGATTGGGCAAGTTTTGTGGATAAACGAAAAATTGGAGATGAATTAAAGAAGCATAACAAGGCTGGGTACTTGGATAAACAAGCATTCTTGGGCAGGGTCGATGTCAAGAAAGATGCTTTATATCAGGAAGCAAAAGAAAAGGAAAGGCGGGTACAATATCAGTTAAATAGTAAATGATTAATGAGCTTTTTTCCCTTATAGTTTTTGGGAGTTTTTTACTATTATTGTTATTATACTTATTGTTTTTAAGTATTAGTATGATGGTGATGATCGAGAGAGAGAGAGAGAGAGAGAGAAAGAAAGAAAGAAAGAAAAAGGAAGGAAGGAATGGAAAGGCAGGAAAAGGTTAAACATCAAAAAGTAAAAATATAAGACTAAATGATTATCTAGGAATCTTGTATTTAAAAAATTTGGTGGAAGTTAAGCTTTGTTGTAGCCACGTGAGTTTACTAATGCAAGCTTTGTTTTTGTCCAAAACGTCCTCCTCGACCTAAAGAATATTCAAAAATCAACACTCATATTCCACACAAGATTAACAATTTTCACCTTGCTATTTCATATTGTAAAGCAAAGATTATAGCTGATTTATGTATAGAATGTATGGAAATATACAATCACATTAGAAATTACAAATGGCAGTAAACTCTCTGCAACAATGTAAAAAATGTAAACAAACAGTGTATCACACCCCGAGTGGAAACTCCTTCGACGAAATAGAATGTTTTAGAATATTAAAAATCAGGCAAAATATTGCTTTTATCATACTTCTAATTTAATCGCTTATTTCTTTCCTCCCTTTACAACAAAATTTAATGGTTTATTTTATCATTCAGGAACGAAAAAAAAGGAAAAAAAATAAAAAGATAAAAACAGATAAGTTGTAAGTCCTATAATTTGATGTATACGCTTTAAACATTATTCACCATACTTTTGATAATAAATGAGATGTAACAAACCTATTCTTTCTTCTATTTCTTTTCCAAAAAGCCAAGTTTGTAAGTACAATTATGTTAGCTCATATGGTAGCGATATTATAAACGAGATTCTCAACAAAAGAACAAAGAGTTTGGCCTTCGAATGAACATGATGTCCACAGCCAAAAAAAAACAAATGAGAAAGAAAAAAAAAAAAAAAAATAGAATGAGCAAAAAAAATTTTGAACTCAAAACATTCCCACCAATTGGTATTTAAAACCTCCCATCAAATAATCAAACAACCTTTGGAATCACAATCTATTTTTTTTTTTGTTTATTCTTCGTTTTCTGATCACTCAACTCACAACTGATATATTTTTAATTTTCTATTAAATATCTCCGAGGACTCTTCATCTGAAATTGCTTTTTTTTTCAATATCTTTTTATAACGTGTCTGATATTGAAAAGCTAGTATTTTATTACTTTTACATCTCAGCTTTTGTCCTTTCCCATTGCCCTTTTCCATCCCCCCTCCCCCTAGCAATCTTTAGTATTATAATCTCATTATGTCTGACGTTTCGCCACCCAATGATGGTTCTAATAACGTTTTAAAACGTAAAAACGAAGATTCTGAAAGTATCGAGGGTTCGATCAATGGTGATGGTATTCCTGTGAAACAGACGAAAAGAGTAGCTTTCAATCCTGAAGAACTCGATTTGCAAGGTGAAGAAGAAGACAAGAAACATACTGCGCCAACTATTGGAATTCTGATTGACTCTGCTGTAGACTCAAATGCTGCAGCAAATGCAGAAGATACGGAAGATACAGCAAATGAAGAAAATATTGGTAAAACCGAAGCCGAAACCGAAGCTGAAGCCGAAGCCCAAGCTGATGTTGATGTTGATGTTGATGTTGATGTTGATGCTGAGAACGAGCAAACTGATCAAGGCGACGAGGCAACGGATATTGTCAAGGATGAATCAGAACCGGTTTCTTCCTCTGAAGGTGGAAAAAATGAGGACATTGAAGACAATGAATCTAAAGAACAATCTAAAGAACAATCTAGCTCTGATTCTGTCTCTAAGAACGAGGAAGAGGATTCGAAAGATACCAATACTTCTACATCTGAGAAGCCTGCATTTGGCCAGGCTCAAACTGTACAACAAATCTTGCAACAAGCTGCCTTATTGTCTGATCTCGCCCCAACCCCTGCTTCTGCTCCTGAACAGAAAAGTTCTGCCTCCGGTGCCTCTGATAACTCTGGTGCATCTGGTAACTCTGGTGACTCTGGTCTTTCTGGCCATTCTGGCGAATCTGATGTTCCTAATGTTCCAAATGTTCCTAATGTCCCAAGTGCTCCTAAAGATTTTAAACACCCTAGAGATTCTAGAGACTCTAGAGATTCAAGAGGTTCAAGAGACTTTAGAGACTCCAGAGACTCATTTGGCTCAGTAGCTTCTGCTCAACTTCCGGCTGCACCTACGCGTGCGTCGGGATCAAATTCTGATTATAGATCGCTGTCCTCTTCGTCAAAACCTTTTCATGTTGAAGATGACGCCTCATTCATTTCTGTTAGGATAATCTGTCCTGTTAAAGAGGCCAGCACAATTGTTGGAAAACAAGGAAGCAAAATAAACCATCTTAGAGAAAAGGCGAATGTGCGTATTCAAGTTAGTGAAAACATTCGCGATGTTCCAGAACGTATTGTTACTGTTAGGGGTACACCTGAAAACATTGCAAGAGCTTACGGCTTAATTGTAAGAACGATTTTAAGCGAACCTGAAGATGAACCAGCCAACATAAATAGTCAACAATACACTTTAAAGCTACTCATTCCACATGCTTTAATTGGATTTTTGATTGGTAAACAAGGTTCCAAGTTTCGTGAAATTGAAGAAAACTCCGCTGCAAAATTGAAAGCTGCCGAACAACCATTGCCATATTCTACGGACAGAGTCTTGAGTGTTAGTGGTGTGGGTGATGCAATCCACATTGCAGTATACTACCTTTCGTTGCTATTAAACGATCATCAGGATGTATTAAAAAAACACAAGGTTATATTGTACAATCCAGCTAATTACAGACCAGAAGGTGGCCATGCAAATGACCTGCACCAACACCAACGTCCTCCACGTTACCATCAGCAACCTCCATCGGGACTGTCACAGTATGGCATGAACCCTATGTTCCAAAACAGGTTTGATCAATATCAGAGACCACCACCACCGCATCAACAACATCAACAACAGCAGCAGCTGCTGCTGCACCAGCCTCAACTGCTGCAACTGCCATATGATTTTTCTTCGATGTTCCAGCCAGCAGTTCAACCTCAACAGCCTTATGGTGGATTGCCTCCGCAACAAGCACCTCCAGCAGCTGCAGCCGCAATTCCTGGCGCTATGTCATCTGGAGGTGGAATGAATCCACAGCCCTACACTGACGAATTCAACAACACCCTCATTGGAGAAGTGATCATCCATCCTCCGCTGCTGGCAGGTGACAAGTACAATCAGGATGTTTATGTTGCCAACTCTCTGATTGGTTCTGTTATAGGAAGAGGTGGTAATAATATCAAACACATTCGTGAAAACAGTGGATGTACATACGTTAGAATTGAACCTGATAAGGGCCAATCCATCATGTTGGGAGGAAGAGGCTTGACAAATATCAGAAGACTCACTTTGACTGGTAGTTTGGAATCCTTTGACAAGGCAATCTATTTGATCAATCAAAGAATCAACGCTGATAGAGAGAGAAACTCTAGATAAGAAAAAGATGATCATTGCTTTCTTCTTTTATTCTATTCTATTTCTTTACGTATGTTAAAAGGAATGTATGCTTTTTGTATGCTTCTTGTATGTTTTTTGTATAATTTGTATCTGTAAACTCTATAAATAAAAGTCCAAATACCAAAATAAATATAAAAGAATTCTATTTAAAATCTATAATAAAGTTTAAAGGAACTAAAAATGAGGCACATTGAGACTCGTCAACAACATAGTGAAACCGCTTAGTAATCCTTCTCCCAAGACCAAACCACTGCTGAATATAATCATTCCAATCCTTCCTCTATCACTCAACATGTGCCAAAAATGAGCAATAAGACCACCGATAAATCTAGCTAGAGTGAAATTGGGTGTGTTGTATATGCCGATACCAACAGCTACCCCGTTGGGTAACCAAACTAAATGCTTGTGGAATTTAGAAGTTGTAGGCACCGTATTCTTCACCAAAGAGATTAATCCAAAAATGACTGCAAATATTATAGAAAACTCCATAGCTCTAGGTGGAAGACCATCTCCTGTTACCAATCGTGCACAATCAATCCATATGACAGCTGTTGGTATACGGAAAGTGTCATTTGGAATCGTATATACCGACATGTAGACTTTGTACATGATTGAACTCAAAAATACAGAGTATATTGTACCAATAATCTGAGCCAAAAACTGTGCTTTAGGCGAAGCACCAATCATGTGTCCGGTTTTCAAGTCTTGCATCAAATCACCAGCTTGTTGTGCTCCTGCTTCTGCTACACCACCAGAGATTAAATTGATCAAGATCTTGGCAGGGTGATTAGCAGGGATTATAAATGCAAATATCAATTGCGAAAGTTTTCCTATGCCACTAACGGGGTTTATATCGGAAACACCAAGTGTTCTGGTAGCCAAAACACTAAAAAGCATTGCCAATATGATTGCAGTCAACGAAGCGTATATGGGGATCAAGTCGCCAAAAATCATTTTCAATGTCACAACACAAAGAACAGTAGAAAGTGCTGTTCCAATAGCTGCAAACTTGTTTGAGATGAGAAATTCGGCAGGAACTTCAATAGCCTTTTGTATCGGGTTTCGTTCTACATATATGGTATCTGATCCACCGTCATTTTCATTACTGACATTAGCGTGAGCGTTAAAGTTGGTGTTGGAGTTGGAGTTGGAGTTGGAGTTATAGTTGGAGTGATCATTGAAGCTAGCATTGCTAATGCTCGTCTGGTTCGAGCTCTGGCTAATAGATTCATCATTGACCAAAAGCGATTGTTGCAACTCCAAAGTATGTGCATAAGATGAAGAACGCCTCTTTTTTACGTCATTGACTAAGGATATGCATGACTTAACACTAAGGACAATAAACGATACAAGTGAGTCTGCAACCATCATACTCAAACTCGACCAAAGTATCCAGCCTTGTCCACCATTAATCCAGTCATTTATATCGCCCGGAGCCCATCCTTGATATTTCGCCAAAGGAGCCAATATTGCCCACCCCAATATAGCACCAAATAACATGTATGAAACTGTGGGAAGACCCATTATGATACCTTGTCCAATATATGCTGGCGACGGTTGGAAATCCCAGTCATAATTTTTCGAGGCCCAGCTACCAAAGATGGGCAACTTTTTGAGCATTGGTATGAAATAAGATGCGAGCGTGTATACTGCGGAAACTGAAAATGTAATAATGAGCGACAACATGTTGCCTCTATAATCTGTCTTGTCGAGAAGCTGCGTTAAAGAGGTTTGACGTTCAATCTCAGGAACCCGAGCCTCATCAAATAAGCTATCACGTTGATTATTATTTTTCCCGTTTTCACGATCATCATTTTTATCATCATCATCATCGTCATCATCATTTTTTTCTTCGTCACTTTCGTCTTCGTATATTTCTGTTCCATGAAGCACAGAAATCAATGTTGCAGTTGCACTACCCGATGGAAATGGTAGTTTCTCCTTTACAACCACTTGCTTACGCAACGGCACTGCAAAGAATACACCAAACAACCCCAACCCCATCGACCAAATTATCAATTCCCCCGTTGAAAATTTCAAAGAACGTCCTAGTCCAGATTCTTCAGGAGTCAAGAATTTCTCAATCGCTGGAATAATACCAATTAGGCCATAGCATAGTGGTCCTGTACCGACTGCCACCGCTATACTTTGCACGTAAACATTCTCCACATCTGAAAAACTTTCCGACATTGGTGTTAGTTTGAAAATTGCAAACCCCAATAATGCAGCAGGCAACGACATCATCGAGACCCATCCTGTTTGCAATCCAAATTGGAAGTTGGATATGAGTATAACCGAACCAATCAATAAACCAACAATAGTGGCTCGCAAAGTGAATTGCGGTATTTTTAGCTTTTCGAGGTAATCGGGCTTGCGTTCAATGTTGGAAAACTCTGTCTCCTCTGATATCGACGTCATAATCGTTCTGCAAAAACGAAAAAAATAAAAAGAAAAAGAATAAAAAAAAAAAAAGAACTGTGTGTATAGATCGATTGGAGCCTGAGCTGTTTAGAAGGAGATATAAAGGATCAATGGGGTATTAAACAATTTCGATGCTTTTCACTTGATTGGTTCTTGTATGCTCTTAATGCTATTGAACAATTGTGAATCTCCTTTCCTTTCCTTTCGTTTCCGTGCCTTTTTTAAAAAAATCAGATGTATCTGATTTGAAAAAGGTTTGATTTAGATATATAAATAAATGAAAAAATGTAAATTTAGCTATACTTTATCCTGTTTTTTATCATTTGCTAATGAAAATAAAGAAAATGAATATGCTTGTTAATGTCATGAAATTTTCAAAGAGTCATTTGCAATCAGGAATTGTTGCACTAAAAAGCAATGATAACGAATTAGTAATGCTTCTTGATTTTTCCTTTCCCGCTTACATTTACTCTCGCTCTCACTCTCTATTCTTTTTTTCTTTGTTCTATTTTCACGCACACAAATGCATTTTCTCTTACGCTTTCCGCATTGAGCTTAAATATCCGTAGTAAGATAGAGATTCAGTCACGTGATGTTTAAGTCGAAGTGAATTACATTTTGTTTAGTAGATAACCACATTATTCGTAGTAATAAACACCTACGCAGGATCTGAGTTTGGGCAAGTTCAGAAGGATGCTTTAAAAGCAAAAAAAGAACTGAAGAGAACATTAGAATGAAAATGAAAACATGATGGCGCAATGTGGCAGCGGACGAAGGCGAGGAAAAGGGGGAAGTCAAGTAGAACAACGTTGCTTTTAGATAAACAGAGGTGATTATAAACAAAACATTGTGTGCACTTTTTTTTCTTCATGTTTTCAGTTTGTTATATGATTAATTTGTTGGTTTTTACTGTTACTTTTACTTTCACTTTCACTTTCACTTTCACTTTTGTTTTCACTTTTGCTTTTTTCCAAAAAAAAAAGTTTACGGATACAAGTAGCAATTAATGCTGAGTCTATTTCACATTCGCTATACTCTTTTATCCTAATCTTCTCCAAACAAAATGTAATTGAGAATGTCACTCAAAGTTATCACATTAATCAACTTTCCCTCATCATCAACGACAAACAATCTATGAAGTCTCGATTTTCGAATCGTGTCCATAATCGTACTTAATCTATCATTCAAGGTACAAGTGTGCACACCTTCGAAATCCTCGGCTCTTCGTAATAATGCTTCGCCAACAGAAAGATCCAAATCGTTGTACATACCGCCTTTCACCAATGCCAAAACATCAACTGCCTCATAAACATTCATCAACTTACCCTCAGCATCAACAATTGGGATCGATGAGACTGAATTTGAAGTGAGCAAATGGATCACCTCGATAACTGGTGTCTCCATAGTACACGTACTAATATGTTTATCTCTTATGAGCTCTGTGTTCTTGATGGGCTTCAAGAGCATCTTGGTTTCTTTACAGTTTAATGCGACAAACTTGAGGATACGGTATTGTGTCAAAACACTAACAACGATGTCTCTTGCCTCGTTTTCATTGGTATCTAGTAAAGGGATTCTTCTAGCCTTTGACTCTAGCATCTTAACACAGGCTTCGTAAAGAGACTTGAATGGATGAATCGAAGCAGTTTCAATCTGATCAACACCAATAGCCTTTTCAATATCTCTTAATCCATTTAGGGTTAGCTGGTCAACAAGCTCGAATTTCTCGGGGAATTGAAAATAGTATTGAATAACATTGATAAAATCACTTGAAGTTAAAAGTCCAGCAAATCGCGAAGTCTGGTTATTCCATAATGGGGCCGATACGATGTTGTTTTGAAGTAAGATGTTGAGTGATTTCTTTACCAATAATGAGGTATCTAGCACAATTAATCTGTAACTCACAGGTAGGACATCATAGGAAGTTTTGCTTTGTAAGAACAATCTAATAGCCTTTATCCCAATCTTCTGATCGTGATCAATCTGGGAATCAGACAAGCTAAGAATATAATCGTTGGGGTTTGTAGCAGAAGGTCTTATCTCAGTCATAACGAGCAACTCCTGTTTTGATGTAAGTCTTTAGGGTTGAGTGAATAGATGGGAAATGCTAATAGCTGTACTAATAGTGCTGGTGCTGGTGCTGGTGCTGGTGTTAGTTGTAGTGTTAATAGTATTGAGGAATGTATTTGTTGTATTGTTCTTTTGGTCTCTATTTTAATTACGTTTCTTTCACTTGTTTTAATTGTTGTGCTTATTTTTAGTTGACCTTGTCCTCCACCGATATGGTGAGCATTTTTGTGTGTCTCTTACTTGAATAGTGGGTTTTTTTTTTCCCTCTTTCTTTTTTTTTTCTTGCCCGAATTTTTTAATTTATGTTTTTACCTTGTCTAGCATTTTGCTGATTGACTTTTTTTTTGGTTTGTTTGTTCTATGTGTGTGTGTGTGTGTGTCTCTCTCTCTCTCTCTCTCGTTCACCCACTCACATATTCACTCTCAAGATATCTCAAATGTATCCAATACAATAGTTATCGCAAAAATGTATTTACAGTTGGAAAGTGAAACTGTGGTAGATTTAAAGTAGAATAGAGAAAAGGAGGAGGAAACTAAAGAAAAAAAAATTTGTAGTTATTAGAGAAGATGGAAGGATTCAAGATTTATCCTTTAATTTTCACAGACATTTACATTCCTTTATTTTTTTTTAAAAAGGAAGAAAAGAAAGAAAAAAAAAAGAAAACTGTTGAATATCTATTTTGTTCTTCAAGAGATGAAAGTATTTATCCACTTTATTATATCATTTTATCATCACGTTGCAATTTCAAGTCTCTCCATCATGTCTTGAATATTGGTACTCTGCATTTTTAACCATGTCCTCAATTTTCGAAGTTTATTTTCCAAATATATGGTCTCTGACGAAGGAAAGTCTTTGTGTTCTGCTTCTGGTTCTGGTTCTGGTTCTGGTTCTCCTTCTGGTTCTCCTTCTCCTTCTGCATTTGTTGCACTTCCTTTAACCCCACCTTTTTCTTTCTCTACTTTGTCAACTTGTTGTTTATAATCGGCAATCTTTTCAATCAATTCCTGAGTAGTGGCGTTGAGTTCATTAATCTCTTTGAAATATTTACCTTCTTGAACAGATAATGGAAGGTCAATTTTTTGACTAAACTGTTTCTCAATCTTATCCTGTAATGCTTGCATCCTTGCATCTATGGTCTCTTGTCTCCTTTGTATTCTTTCTATCCTCTCGTTCTGTTCTTTATAATCTTCATGTGATTTCACCTCTTCAAGGCTGTTTAAACAACCAAGTTGACGTTGCAAGTTTTTTACTTGAGATAATACTCGAGCTTGCAAATTGATTGCGTAAGCAGTGGCACCGGAAAAGAGCTTTGTTGTCTCGTAAGATTGTTCACTAATGGCCTGCAATTTCTCCATTGATGGCTTTGAGCCAAAATCTTGCATCGATTTGGATTTCAATTGTAAAGTTGTACTGTTAACTAGGGATTCAAATGACTTTAAACTGGATTCAAGCTCAGCAAATGGCGATTCCTGGAAAAGCGATGGCGTCTTTTGCGCGTGTGTTTGACTCGATTGCAGACCAGTGACTAAATTTTGTTGCTTCTCTGGTTCTTGATCTTGTGTGAATTTAACCAACTCCAATTGATCACCTCTTACAACAACAGCAACCTCTTGAGAAAATTTGTCAACAAAAGCAAACCCTTGAATATCGTCATTTCCCAGAGAAAGTAAACTATAAGCAGGTTTAACATCACGCAAAATGTCGCTGGCATTATTTTGCAAACCATTGACAAATTTCTTAACCCATGAAGAACAGTCGGCAATCACCATATCGGAATTGATGATGGCCACAAATTTGTCGTCAGTATTTGTAATCTTCTGTAAAGAAGATGATGAAGATGAAGAAGTAGTAGAAGTAGAAGATGTTGATGATTTTGAGCTTGGTGCTGTTTCCTCTTGAACCTCCCCGTTTACCGGCAATTTCTCCGATTGTAAAAATTCCAAAACATTCAATTCATTTTTGCAAAATTCAACCTCTGCATTGACCTTCTCAAAAGTATCGACAAAGCCAAATCCCTTTTTGGGTTTTACATACTTTGCATCTGCTGGCTCATTGTAGTTGATAAAAGTGCTGTCCAAAAGACTAATGTAGTATGAGATTACATCTTTGTTAATCAATGCAAAAAGTGACACCAGGTCATTGTCGCCAAATGAAATGATCTGATTAGCACCTTGATTCGCCACGATTATTGGATCATACTTTATTTTTACTTCTTCTCTCAAACTCAAATTCAAGTTGACTTTGAATAATTCATACGGATTGCTGGTGTAAACTCCCCTCATTTCCTTGTAATTGCGCAGCAACTGATATTGCATGTTTTCGTAAATAGCATGTTGTTCATATGCCAGACGAAGCAATTGTAAATTAGACAAATTCTCATCAGAGCCAAAGTTTTCTTTAATCAATTCAATCACAGTCTTCGAGTCAGCAATTGCTTGGTCAACTGCCTCTTTCGAAACGGCAATTTGAGTATCTGTTGTGAAAAAATTCATTGCAAGAATCTTATCATTTGTACTTGCATATACTTTTAAACCGTCGCTTATCTTACACTTGGAACCAAATGCAATAGAGTTGATAACATCTTTATTTCCATCGCTTTTCACGTAAACTTGCGGAACTTTTGTAGATTTGAAAATATCGAATCCAAAAATCTCTGAACGATCATTTAAAACAACCAACATTGAGTCATTGGCAACTATGGGCTGCCAAATGGCCTGCTTCACAGTCCCTGGCACTTCGACTCTATATGTAGATGCATCAATAAATACAGAATTGGAGCCTGCATTTTGTTCAGAATCAAAATTGGTGTTTAGTTTCGAGGGTAAAGCAATAATATCGATGCATGAAGAAGCACTGACAAGTGCAAGAAACGTTTCAGATTCATTAATCACAAGCTCCTGGATTTCAAAAGCAGCACTTTGGGTCTTGAGGAGCTTATAATTTTTTGTTGTAGGGTTTATAGTACAGCATCTGACCAAATTGTCAACTGCAAAATAAAGTTCACTATTGTTTTTACAGATCAACTTGTTTTTGGATAAATTAGTCAGTTCCTCTTTGGTGGTGGTGGTGGTGCTGCTGCTGCTGCTGCTGCTGCTGGTACCTGTAATTCGTGAGAAGTGATTTTGAAAGATCGATTGGTTAGTGATCTGGGAACCAAGGTCTTTGCTCATTTTCTGTCCTTTTCTTTCTCTCTCTCTATTTTTTTTCTTTTCAATCTTGATGTTGATGTTGATGGAATGGTATTTAGAGATGTTGGTTCCTTAACATTTCTCCTTGATGTAAGTTGTAAATTTCTCCAATTGTAATTTTACGCGCACTTCCTTTGGCTAAATATTGTAAGCTCCTCATTCTCTCTTCACACCCATTTTACTAATTCTTGCCTCGCTTTTCGCTCCTCACTCCTCGCTCCCCACCAAATATTGATTCTTCATTTCTTGCAACCAACCAATATATTCTTAACCAATTGTTCACACAATCATCAAGTATAAGAATATAAAAAAGAAAAAAAAAACGGTAATGGGGAAACAATACATAACCACAGTCAATGTCTCCAAGGCTCACAAGTCTGACATCTACGGAGTTGAAGTAACCGACAAATTCACTATATCTGTGTCAAGCGATGGGTACGCTAGATTTTGGGACAACAAAAAAGATGAAGTTCACGATCCAAGAACATCTGTGCAATCTTTGTTTATAGACAAAAGCGGAATCCACCATGTAAGCGTATACGAGAATAAACTACCTAGCTCAACGACAAAAGTGACCATTTGTGCGTTTGCATGTTTCAATGGTAAGATTATATTTAGATATTTTCTCGATGACAATTTGGAAACATCTTTAAAAGAACTCGATTTTGTTGTTGAGAAAGCATGGGTACCAGGCTTTTACCGCGATCCAGCGAACAAACTGGACTATTTCTTAGCCAACAAAATTGATGGTCTGACTGAGGTGTATAATTTGAATGTGGAGCAAATTGGAGAAGATAATGTACAGATTGTTTTTGACAAACATGGACTGTTGGGAATATCATCGTCGCCATCGTCATCAACCACGTCGTCTTCTGCGTCATCTACAGCATCCAATGCTACTGGCTCTTCATTCCCAAATTCTTTAGCAGTAAACCAAACAGAGAACAAGAAATGTGCTATTGGATACATGAATGGTAGTGTGTTGCTTTTTGACTTTGAAACTTTGAAGTTGACATATACATTCAAGTCTACGGATTTGGTGATTAGCAAGAATCCAAAACTCAACTCATCGTCTTCAGTGCCGCGAGTATTGGCTTTTTCTCCGGGCGGGACTCTTCTTGCTGTTGGAAGAGACAACCAGGCTGCAGGGTCAATCACTCTATATGACGTTGAGTATGGGGAGAATGTGGGAAGTTTGGTTGCACCATCGCATTCTGCAAAAACTGTTGTTGGAGGGTTTGCACATCAAGGATGGATTATGGGTCTTGATTTTGATGAGAGTGGAAAGTTTTTGGTCAGTTGTGGGTTTGACAAGAGTGTTCGTGTGTGGGATTTGGACACAAGAGAGAGGGAGGCGACAATCAACTTGTCGGTTTCTGACTTTGATGACACTGAAGCCGATGAGCAAGATCAGAGTATAGCCAGTGGAGTCAAGTTCATCAAAAAGGGGGTACGGGGAGGCGCCGGAGGCGACAGCAACGACGGTATTTGCGTAGTAAGTTTTGATAGAGGAATAAGATGGTATAGAGAAGCAGGTGGTATTTAGAAAAAGAAAAGAAAATAAAATAAAATAAAATAAAAGAAGAAAGTTTAATTCATAATGGATTGAAAAGAGTCATAGAGGCTTCATATTTAGTAGATTATTATGTAGTTTTAAAAATACATCTTTCTTAATTATGTTCTTTTCTTTTTCTTTTTCTTTTTCTGTTTTTTTTCTTGATTTTGGTGTAGGTTTGATTCAACCTCGTCTGACAATATACGGATGCCGATAAGAAAAGTATTTATATAATAAAGATATTTAACGACTGAGCCAACCACCATCGACGACCAAGGTTTCACCGGTGACATACCTCGATGCATCACTTGTCAAGAATACAATAGGACCCATAAAGTCATCTATTTGTCCCCATCTTCCTAAAGGAATTCTCTTATCAATCAATGCTTTAGCCTCCTTTGCCATGTTATCTGTCAATTTTGTTTCTATATAACCTGGTGCAATACAATTCACTCTGATACCACGGCTTGACCATTCATTTGATACAGCTTGGGTGAATTGCTTCAAAGCGCCTTTAGCAATAGCGTATGGGGTAGATAAAACACCACCTTGGAATGATAAAAGACTTGCAGTCGAGACAATTTTACCTTGCACGTGTTGTTCAAGCATCTTGGCGCCAAACCTTTTGGTCAACTTAACAGGAACATTCAAGTCGACTTTTAAAACAGACTGGAACTTGTCTTCTGGGAAAGACTCAAATTGGTAACGTTCGGTGATACCAGCATTATTAATGAGGATATCGACTTTACCGGTCTTGGATAATTTGTATGATTCACTCACAATCTTGTCAACCAATTCATCCTCTTCTTCTTCTAAGAAATCTACTTTGATGCCTGAAATTTCAATGTTTGAATTAACGGATTTGATGACTTCCTTAGCTTGCTCAAGCGTCGATTCAGAGCGGTATGTGAGGATCAATTGATCAAGTTCAGCTGAGGCTAAACCTTTAGCGTATCCAAGCCCAATTCCATTGGTTCCACCTGTAAGAACTGCAACTTGACCTTTTAATGAAAATAACGAAGACATAATGAATGGAAGTATAAATAATGTGGTTTATTCTTGTATTATAATTTGTTATTGTTGGTTTTTTTTTATAATATATATATATATTCCCCTCTAAATCTAGAAAAGAATGCTAATTATATCTGCTATTGAAAAAGATAGATGAATGGAAAAAGCGTCGATGTTGGGTTGTAGAAGGATCTTTATATAGGGGTGGAATGCTGCAAAATTATTTACACACAAGTGAAGAAAAGGATCCCCCAAAAATGCGGGATGTGGGGGATCCACCTCTAGTGTGAAGAAAGTTGTAAATGCTTGCCTCGATCCGACCGCGGTACTAAAAAATAAAATAAAAAAATTAAAAATTAAAAATTTAAGAAGGTAGAAAACGATAAAGGAAAACATCAACTCTCACAGTAATGCAGTCTAATAAAAAGGCAAATGTGGGGGATGCCAAATCCTTTTTTTTTTTGGACAATCAGTTCCAATGATTTTGAGGGAAATACCAAATATCTATGATTATAAAAAAACAAAAAAAAGTGCTTTAAAAGAACGGGAAGAGAATGAAAACACGACAGATGACGTTTTTTTAACAAATATCTGAGATTATAAATCCGAAATATTATAACATGTATTTTTTTTTAAATATATATATGTATATGTTTCAATATCTTAAATGTAAACAACTATTCAATTCTAATTTCTCTCTAGTCTAATTTCTATTCTATTTCTTTCTGATCCAATCAAAAAACTTAGAACTCCGTCTTGCAGCTTTACTTGATGTTGTAGCTCTTCCTCCTCCGCCATTACCACTAGCTTCGCTTTTGATCGAGATCAAATCTTCAATCATACTCTTGCTTCGTCCATGCTTTTGTCTACGGAATGTTCGCGTGAATGATGATGATGAAGATGAAGATAATGATATTGTTGTTGATGTTGATGATTGCAGGCGGGTGTTTGGTTGGTTTGTATGAGATGCCATCACTACCGCTGGCTTAACAAACTCAATGCTCCGTTCTGGTGATTTTCTGTGATGTGAAATTTGTGAGTTTATGTCAGAAGATGAAGTCTCAAATACTGATGCATGCATATGTGATGTTGAAGAAGGTGCAGAGTCAAGTACTGGCATGTGCACTTTGTTCTCAAGTGAGGTTTGTGGAAGAATATCTAAAGATGAAGATGATTCAAAAACCGATCTATGAATCTGTGATTTCAAGGGCTGAGCAAAGTCCAATCTTTCCAGTCTCTTTACTTTTTCCGGTCTCTCCAGTCCCTCCTGTGTATCTAACCTATCTAGTTCTTTTTTAGTATCGACATTGTTTGACAATGTTGTTGTCGTCGTCGTTGGTGGTTGTGGTGGTGGTGGTGGTAATGGTGATGATGATAATGGTGATATTTCATTTGAAGGACGGATGGTTGAGGTTTTGACGTTGGCATTGCTAAGAGCAATCAAGTCCAGCTCGGGTTTCTCTTTCACAATTTCACAATCATTTCTTTCAGCTCTCGCCACTCTCTCTTCATTCTTATTATCTAATGGCTGTTTAGGTTCAAACACTTCATCCTTTGTATCAATTTGGTAACTACTTGAAAAAGTCGTAGACACGGGAGATGGTTGAACTAACTCCACAACTTTTTGTCCTTGCACCAGCTGATGTTCAGAGTGATTCCCTATTGGCGACGCATGGCCAGATAATGTCGATTCACTAGGCGATGATGTTGCTAATTCATTGTTATGAATACTAATCCTTGGAATCGTCAATGTCAACAGTCTCACCAGCAGGTTTTGATCCTCATTCTCCACTTCACTAGCATCATCTATATCAACTCTAGTCAATTCGTTTTCTTCTTCTTCTTCTTCTTCTTCTTGCTCTACTTCTTCTTCGCCACCATACATGTTAACTCCATTTCCCTCATCCTCCATATTGCCTTTATTATAAACAAGATTTTGCCTGACATTGTCCATTTTCCTTTCAACGTCATTAGTGATGATGATTTCTGGTGCATCCTTCATTATTTCATCTTCTGTCTCCAACTCGGTATCAATATTATTCACCACCTTGGTGCTTGTCTCTGAGCAATTACTAATTGGACTCGAGTTCTCGCTGGTTTGTCCTTCATCCTTGCATCGATTTTCCTTGACGCTGTTTTCAGTGGCACTCGTCTCCATTGTAGATTGTGTACCCAAAGTCGATGGTGTTGACGATTGTGGTACTGTACGTGGGTTCAAATTAGATTGGCCTTCAAACTCATCGATAGTGTGGGTAGTACTATTATTACTAGGGTTGAAAAAAGTATCGGGATTAAACTTTGTAGGTGACATCATATACTGATTGCTTCCCATTCCTTGTCCTCCTACTGTTCCTCCTGCTCCTCCTGCAACTGCTGAATTATAATGTGATTGAAGTTTGGCATGGTTAGGACTATGAAACCCGTCTGGGTTGAGTCTGGGGATTCCATGCAGCAATCCAAGGTGATTTCCAAAGTTATTACTAGAATTACCAGCATTCGACAAGTTAAACTTTGTTGGCGACATCGACAGTACGTTACGATTAAATTCCCTCTTGGGCGACGACATCCGTTTAAACTCGGCATATCTCATACTTGAAAACGATCGTTTCCCCTTGAGTGAGGGCAAGCTCGATGAATGGTTCAAGTTGTACGCAACTGTAGTATTAGAAGTAGCGGTAGTAGCACCACTATTGTTATTCTTGTGGTATCTAAATTGCTGATGTGTTTGGAGTGGTGGTGTTTCTTGTCTCGAGATACTTTCCATTGAAGGTGGACCTTTTAATGCATTGGATATTCTATTAGATTGGTCGTAAAAGATTTGGTATCTGTGTGCCCGTGCACCTGACCTTTGTTGTGTTGGTGTTGAAACAAGCGGTGTGTTTGATAAAGACGTTGAAGGGTTATTGTTATTACCATTGTTGTTGATACTTGAGGCAGAAGAGTTGGCCAGTGAGTAAAACTGGTGGTGTGCAGAAGAAGAAGAAGACAAAGCTGCTGCCATTGCTGATCGTGGTGGTGAGAGAGGTGGTAGTTGCTGTTGTTGTTGCTGTTGTTGTTGTATACCTTGGTGCGTTAAAGATGGTGCGTCCAGGTCATTCAAGTCCATTATATCGTCGGCCAAGGAGCAAGTGTATTCAGAGTCATCTTCCTCGGCAATTGCGGGAGAGCCCAAAAAGTCCATTTCTTGGTTGAAGATGGGTTCTGAATCCATGGCCATAAAGTTTGTTTCGTGGTCGATGTCCAGGTTGTGGTTGTTTACATTTGCAGAGAGGATATAGTCCAAGTCAATGATTGCGTCGGGCACTGCGCTTGTGTTTGTGCTTGTGCCAGTGTTTGTGTTTGTGCCTGTTGCCATATTAAATGATGTCTTTTGTCTCAATGATGATTGTGAGAGCTTATTAGATAATTGTATGGGTGAGCTAAGGTTTTTCCTAAAATTTGTCGTGTACGTCGCCGTTGGAGATGCATTAGTGTTATTATTAATGTTGTTGTGGAAGTCTTCAAACTTGGGGAATGCGTATTTCGATATGGTTGGGTCATTTGTAAAGTCTTGTCTATTGTTGAAATTGAAATGTCTATCTAGGTACCCATTATCTTCTTCTGATGTCTTGTTATTAGCTGTGTCGGTGTTGGTGTTGGTGTTGCTGGTTAGTGTAAAGGGTACTTCCTTTGGTACTGATTGAGACGCCGAGGGGATATTGGTTTGCTGTGCTGCAATGTCACCATTATTATTATTATTATTATGATGATGTTCACTAGTGTTTAATCCTTGTGGTGGGGCCAGCTGGTGGTATATGGATGTGGATGATGCTGTGTGGTGTGGAATCGATGTAGAGTCATTGATGTTGAATAGTCCTAAACCGAAATCTCCCAGTATGGCCTGCGATCGTTTGTGGCGATGTGTTCTTGGATTGAATGGGGATGCTGGGGTGGGACTTGCCTGGTGAGTGTTGTTGTGATTGTGGCTGTGGTTGTTATTGCTGTTGCTGGTGCTGCTGTTAGTCTGGTGATAACTTACACTGGGCAAAGTCAAATGCTGTGGTAAAGACGACATTTACTTCATGAAAAAGATGGGATACTTGTAATAAATTGGTAGGGCAAAAAAAAAATGCAAAGACGAATATATATATATATAAAAATTACCCCTTTCTTTCTAGTCTTTTCCTTTTATTCTTTTTGTTCTTGGTGAATCAAAGTAATGTAGGAAGTCAGTATGCAAATGTTGGCTCAAAATTACGTCCAAGCAAAACAATGGTGTGAGTATTTAAGTTTATGACAATGTGGGAATTATTAATAAATAAATTAAAAAAAAAAAGGAAAGACAAGGAACTTGTGGTATATATATCTGAAAAAGAAATGAGTGACTAAAGTGAGATAGGGGGAGTTGGTTGGTTGGTTGATTGGTTATTGTTGTTGTTGATTGGTTATTGTTGTTGTTGTTAGTATGGTAGTAGTGGTGTTTCTAGTACCGCTTTATAGTGTATATGCGTGAATGAGCGACAATGCGGTGGTGAGTGTGGTGATGGTATTAGTGTTGTTTTCTTTTTTTTTCTTTCAAAACTGTTGAGCGAATGTGATGAACGTATATATATACTCCTTTCCAGTTCCTTATTCAATTTCTCAAAATACAAGACTAATTGGAATAGAAATAAAGTCTGGCTGGTTGGTGAATGGTGTTGATGGTGGTGGTGATGAAAGAAAAAGGTCAAAAATATTATAAGATATATATATAATAAACACACTGTTTCGTTTGAGGTGGTTTGGTATTATAAGATCCTTTTCTAAGCTTTTGTTTCCTATTTTGCAATTTTCTCTTTAATAATAGAGGGAAAGTTGTTGTTGATGATGTTGTTTATTTTTTTACTTTCTTCTTCTTCTTCTTCTATTTAATAGGAAAATTGGGAAAAAGCTTGATATCAGATGTGTATGTGTCTTGGTGGTAGAAGAATGAATGGATTGAATAAAGATATAGAGAAAGCGAAACAAGAGGAAAGTCAGAATAAGAACTACAAGAAGAAGAAGAAGAAAAAAGGCTGTATTATTATAACTGGTCAAAAAACAAAACGGAAAAAAATAAAGGAAGGTCTCTTCTTTTTTTTTTTTTTTTTTTTTCTCGTCTGTTTTCATTCTGTACAGAAATAAAAAAAAAAAAACAATTTAAATTTTAAATTTTAAATTTTTAAATTTTTAAATAAAAAAAGATGTCACAGGTTCTTTTTGTGTCTGCTTTTTTTCTTTTATTTTCTTTTCTTCTATATTATCTCTAGAGTAAGAAAACAATATAAAGAAGAAGAAGAGGAATGTATGATGTTGGTGTGAATAATAAGTAGTTTAAAAGGTTTTCTTTGTCAACTACCGGGGGAAGAGGGGGAGGAGAGGGAAGGCAAGAAGGATAAAGAAAGTTGGACAAACTGTACTAATCAACTAACTACACTCTTTGCTTTTTCTCTTCTTTCCCTTCTTTTCCTTAGTTGTTTACTTTCCTAAAACATAAAGAAAACACTATGCTGATGTATCTCGTATGCCCATTTAAGCAAAGTATGATATACTGCGCGAGTATTCCCTATTAATCTGTTTCCTTTTCTTTTTTAGAAGAGAGTGTGTGATAGGGTTTCTTTAAAATGTTCTTTTTCTTTCATATACATGTAATAAGCTTTAGTTATAGTTGCTGAATAATGTATTCTGATTCTTTTTTTTTTATATGTTTTTGTTATAAAAAGTGGGTCATGATAATTTTTGCAGGATCAAGAGCACTGTGCTAAAGCGTATCTACCTCTTTTTGTTGTTGTTGTTTTTGTTGCTGATTAAAAAAGATGTATGTAGAAGATTTTTCACTAAATGTGTATAAGCGAATGGGGATTGAGAGCAGAGTGTTTTTTTTTTTGCATTTTTGATAATTCGGAAGTGGGCTTAGTCGGAAAGAAGGAAAGTTGCTATTATGCTAGGTCTAGTGGGATACATTTTAGTTAATGGTGGCAAGGGAGAGAGTTGGTATGGGAAGAACAGGAGACAGAAAATCATGGAAGAAAGGTGGTTTCATATGGTGTGATCCTTCTTCAACTGACCAACACGCTGCTGGTTACAACAACTATAACTACTACTATTACTACTGCTACTTTACTACTTTACTACTTCATTTTGCTTCTCTTTTGTTTTATTCAACAAATTCAACATTTTACTATTGTACTCTTGCTTATTGTTCTCTCTTACTCTCTCTCTTCACTTCACTTCTATTATCTTCTATTCTATTATCTACACTTGCTCTATTTGTTTTGTTGGTTTATAGTAACTATGGCTTAAAATCATTACCACCAACTACAACCACCTCCTTCTTCTCCATGTGTACTTGTTCTTTAATTCTCCTAGCTTTACCCTGCCAACTGAATATTACACAAAATTGGAACATATATATTTACATATGCTTAAATATATGAATAAAATATCAAATTTGCACTGTAAGTCAACGTTTCAAGATTCACATATTGCAGCATCATCCCACCAAATCTTAAGGCAGCTCATACAAATAGATTTCCAAATACAAATACAAACACATTTACAAGACTAATTAAAAAAAAATAATGAACAGAATGGGAATATTTCGTATACCAACATTTTGTTTTTACATTAGTAAGGACCCCACAAAAATATATTGAGAGCAAAACCTGTTCTTAGTTCCTGTCTCCTCCTCTCTCCTCTCTCTCTCCCCCACACATATACATATTATATATACATATAATGTATACACTTTTCTTAGCATTTACTATACGTATTATTTGAGGGATAATATATATAATTTAAACATTACATAAACTACTAAAAAGTAATGGACAAGTGATGAGGCTGCTTGGTACATATTTATCTTGTCGAAATGTAAAAGAAAAGAAGGAGAGTGAGTGAAAAGAGAGAGAGAGAGTAAGAGATTGGCAATTAAACAACAATCACCAAAGACGTGTATGTGTGTATACTTGTATGTGTGTACGTGGTCATGACTGAATATAAATGCAGAAAGTGCAAAATAAGATTTTGCACTTTATATTTATATATTTTGGTGTTTAAGTGTCATCTGTTCCATGCCGACACTTCCTTAGCCTCCTGCACTCTCTTGTACCTCTTAGATTTTAGTTTTGCCTCTATTTTCTTCTATTATTTAAAAAGTGTCTGATTAAATTGTGTAAAGTGGAGAGTTGTAATGGCAACAATCAATCCTGCAATTAAGAGTATATTTAAATACTAAATAAAAAGGAAAAGAATGAGAGATAGAGTGAAATTGTGATTAGGATCAGGATCAGGATCAGTGTCTGTTATCAGTGTCTGATGAATAACCAAGGCTTTTGCAGACAGATACAAAAGCCACTCCTTTATTTTACTTTTGCATGTTCATTCTATATTTCTTTCTTTTATTTCTTCCACTTTTATTTTTTTGTCTGTCTTAATCTTGCACTTCCCCTCTTTTAGCCTCTTTATCTATCAATCTTGTTATGAGGTATATTTGTATGTATATATATATGATTAGTAAGAAGAGTAGATATAATATGTTTACGTCACCACTGACTTACACTCAGATACATATACATCAACTTAAACACATACATACACATACATGCGCACAAACAGATTATTTCAACAAAAAAATGAGACAAAAAATAACCAAGTACAACCAGTAACAACAGTAACAATAATTGAAACTGGAACTGGAACTGTAACTGGAACTGGAACAAAAAAAAAGAAACCTCAACCAGTCCACCAGAATAGTAAAAGAAATGATCTATAGAAAGTATATCAGAAGCTAAAGACAGTACAGTATATAAATAGGTAATTCAAAAACAGACTAGTTTTCAAATCAAACACTGTTTATCTCCGAAAACAACAAAAAGAATGGTTTCTACAAACAAGATATTAAAGTTTGTTTGTTTGTTTGTTTGTTTGAATTATATGCGAAAACTCAAAAACTCAAAAAGAATGGTATTTTTTTCCTTCTCTTCCGTAGCAGAAACACCTGAATTAGAGTCCAACATACAAGTGTGAAACACCAACTTTTCTTCCTCCTTCCTCCAGGGGGGGGTAAGAAGTGAGGGGAGGAGAGAAATACACATTAAAGTGTGTGTAATGTACAATTCTAGTCTGGTATAGTAGTTAGCATCACCTATTCCTCTATTGTTAATGATTTGTCTTTTGATTATGTATATGTATATATTTATATACAATAACTATAACTATATGCACCAATTTAACTGCTTTGGGAAGGAACCTACAATCTCTGCTTCACTCTCTCTCTCTCTCTCTCTCTATGTTTTGGTTATTAAATGATCTATTTATAAACTATGATCAGCATTATAAAAAAGTATATTATTATTATTTCTCTTCTCTTCTCTTTTCTCTCTATTTTGTCAGCTCGTAAAAACTGAAATTAAAAAGAAATTAAAAAAATAAAAAATATTTGAAACAGGAAAGTTGCATACGAGTAGACGATTTCCAAATCTTGCACAAGGCGGACCTTGTCGATCATCACTTACTTAGCGAGATAGTAAGATGTATATATGAGGATAGAGTACCACACACTCCCACTGCCACACACACACACACACATATATATATATATATATGTTTAAAAAAGAGGAGAACGATCTCTATCTCTCTCTTTCTACAAGGGAAGGTAACAACGAAGAGTGAAAGTAAAGGAAACTAGGGGGAAAAAAATAAAAGAAACACTTATTCTTGATATAAAGACCAAACACACGTGCATATTCTAATATTATGATCTCTACACCCAATCTTTAACAACAGCATAAACCAATAGAAATGTAAACTATACTGTGCGTATATATATATATATGTATGTATGTATCCATACTCATAGGCACCTGTTTAGTCTTTATTTAGTTTTGTATTTTATATTATTTATATTTCTTTTTCTATATCAAGAGGTAAAATAAATTGGTTGAAAAGTAGACCAAAAAAAATAATTAGATAAATAAATATTGGAGAGACAAAGAAAAAAAGAAAACAATCTTATCTTCCACTACATAGTCAAAGTATCTTCTACAATTCAAACCAAAATGTTTATACAATGTCCCAAAAAGAAAGAATTAAAAGAGGGAGAAAACTATTCATTATCAAACTAAGTCTTTTTCCTTTCTTTCTTTTCTATTAAGTATTTAACAATTGATATACATAAACTAAAGAAAAAAAAACTGACAACAAAGTGCATATAGATAGAGTGACACTCCCCACTTTTGTTATTGTAACAAGAAGAAGCGCAAATGGTTTAGTGGTAAAATCCAACGTTGCCATCGTTGGGCCCCCGGTTCGATTCCGGGTTTGCGCAATTTTAATTTTTTTTACTCTCTCTATCTTTTCATTTTTTGATTCACACACCACACACCATACAAATATTACTGGATACACTCATATTCCAAATCTTGTCTTTCTTCCCCTCTTTTCACTTACTCTCACTCTCACTCTTACTCTCACTCTTGCTTCCCCTCTTGTCTTCAATGTATATATTAATACATATTAATATATATATATATATTTGTGGGGCCACATTTTTTTCTCTTCTCATCTATACGCACAAAACATAATTTCACTATGGTCCATAACAAATAAATGCGGTTTTGTGTTTGCATCTGATTTACTACCCAGCCCTTACTCTCTTGTCCTTTGCTCTCTTGTCCTTTGCTCTTGCTCTTTGCTCTTTGCTCTCTGCTCTTGTCCAATATACATACTTCAACACAGATTGCGCTTTTCCTACTTTCTCTCACTATTTCTCTCTGTTTTTCGCCCCCCCAATCACCCCCCACCTTATCCACCCCGCCCCACCTCACCTCACCTCATTAATAAAACAAAGGTAATTAATATAACTCAACACCATACAAATTATTATAATAATTATTATTATTTATAATAAAAATAATACTAGAGAAGAAAGAAGGAGCAAAGATTAATTGCTCAACATAAAATTTCAACAAGCAAGTCAACTATAATTGTTGAATGGGCCAAAAAAAAATAATTTAACAACAACAACCAACCTAATTTGCACTTACACTCACAGATCTAACTGACCAACAAATTAAAAAACCTTGTATTAAAAGCACCCTTGTTTTGTCCAAAATACCAAAATACCAAATATCAAACAAAAATTTACCTATAAAACCAATTGAGTACTTACACAACAACAACAAGTGTATACACTCAAATAAATATGTCCGACAACTCAGAACTTATCAAAGGGGTAATTGACCTTGACCCCTGGTTAAAGCCATTCTCACAACAATTGATCAAACGACAATTGCAATTCCGTGAATGGGACGAGAAATTGGAAAAAAGCGAAGGCTCTCTACTTAAATTTGCTGACGCCTACCACAGATACGGATTAAACCCAACTAACCACGGCAATGGCGGTGCTGAGATCATTGAGTATATCCCCGACGTTGATGAAGTAAGTCTTGTTGGAGAATTCAACAATTGGGACAAGACAAGCCACAAGTTGCAAAAACTAAACGACTTTGGACTTTGGGGATTAAAAATTGACGGCAAAGATACAATTCCCCACGACTCGCCTTACAAGATTGCCATGAAACTTGGCAAAACCGGAGAATGGATATACAGATTAGACCCATGGGTAAAACGCGCTACTTACAACAAGTCAAACAATTTGTACGAAGGTAGGTTCTGGAACCCTCCACCAAATGAAGTATACCATTTAAAAAACAAACGCCCAAAACAAACCCAAGGAATAAAAGTCTATGAAGCCCACGTTGGTATCTCGACTCCCGAACCCAAGATTGGTACATACAAAAACTTTACCACCAATATCTTACCAAAAATTAAAGAGTTGGGATACAATACAATCCAATTAATGGCAGTTATGGAACACGCATACTATGCTTCGTTTGGATACCAAATCACCAGCTTTTTTGCAATTAGCTCACGCTACGGAACACCCGAAGAATTAAAAGAGTTGATTGACACTGCACACGGATACGGAATCCGTGTCTTGCTCGACGTTGTCCACTCGCATTCATCAAAGAATGTCGAAGATGGTCTCAATATGTTCAATGGCACCGACCATTACCTATTCCATGGCGGCACTAAAGGACAACACGAGTTGTGGGATTCAAGATTATTCAACTATACCAATTACGAAACATTGCGCTTCCTCTTGTCCAACTTGAAATTCTATATCGACGTTTATGGATTTGACGGCTTTAGATTTGATGGTGTCACATCAATGCTCTACAAACACCATGGCCTCAGTTTTGGATTTAGCGGCGATTACAATGAGTATTTCAACGAAGATTGGGTCGACAATGAAGCAATAGTTTACCTCATGCTCGCCCATAAATTAATGGACGACATTAGCAAAAAAGAAGGTATTGAAATCACATCCATCGCCGAGGATGTGCTGGGAATGCCCACCTTGTGTCGCCCCATCAGCGAGGGTGGTATTGGGTTTGACTATAGACTTTCAATGGCTATCCCAGATATGTGGATCAAGATTCTTAAACATTTGCAAGATGAACAATGGGACTTGGGTAATATTGTCCACACATTAACCAATCGTCGTCATGGCGAAAAGTGTATCGCATATTGTGAATCGCATGACCAAGCACTTGTTGGTGACAAGACCTTGGCATTTTGGTTGATGGATAAAGAAATGTATACCAACATGTCCAAGCTTAGTGAACTTACCCCCGTGGTAGACAGAGGCTTGGCCCTACACAAAATGATTAGACTCATCACCTTTGCATTGGGTGGTGAGGGGTACCTCAATTTCGAAGGTAACGAGTTTGGCCATCCAGAATGGCTCGATTTCCCACGTGCCGGTAACGGGGAATCGTATCATTACGCAAGAAGACAATTCAACCTTATTGAGGATGACTTGCTTCGTTACAAATTTTTATACGATTTCGATGCAGCAATGCAACATCTCGATGTGCTTGACTCGCCTCAAGCATATATCTCACTCAAGAATGAGTCAGATAAAGTTGTTGTATTTGAAAGAAACGAACTCTTGTTTATCTTTAATTTCAACGCAACCCAGTCATTCCCAGACTACAAAGTCGGTGTTGATATTCCTGGTACTTATGAGATTATACTCAACTCGGATGATGCTAAATTTGGTGGCCATGCAAGAATTGAGGATGTAGATGCACAGGGCAAAAAGCAACAATTTTTCACAAATGATGATGGATGGAACCATAGACGCAACTCATTGATGGTGTATATTCCATCAAGAACTGCATTGGTGTTGCAAAGAGTTAAATAAACTTGGGGAAAAGGGGAAAAGGGGAGATGAGAGGTGAGGACAGGAGAGATAGCAGGTGAATAGTTGTTTTTTAAAAAACAATATACCGGTGTGTTAATTCTTTGTGAATAAAAAAGAAATGCCTCCTTTTTTTAAGGTATTTTAAATTTTTTTTTTTCAAATTTTCGTACTTTTTTTATTCTTGTATTCTCTCTTTTTCTTTTTCTTTTTTTTTTATTTTTATTTTTATTTTTTTTTTAAAAAATTAGTTTTCTCTATCCCACTATGCTTTTGACTTTATAAGGTTTTGCGTCATGCGAAAATAGTTTAGAAAGAGCGCAAAAAATAACAAAAGAATATAAATGTAAACAAAACCACAAAGCTAAAAACAAAGTAAGAGAGAAAAAAAGAAAAACAGAAAACCAAAACATACCTCAACTTCATCAACCTAACAGGAGGACTAGCACCAGCACCAGCACCAACATCAACATCAACATCAAAACCAATAGTAAAACCACTACCAATAGCAACACCAGTGCCACGTAATTTACTGTACAAGTTTACATTATTGCTTATTCTACTCGCTCGTTTGGCTTAATACGACTATAAAAGAAATATCACATCGATGGACCTCTTGCTACTAGGGTTCCAATCACGGAAGAAACATCTACGAGTCCGCAAAGACATCAGACGGGACCAGTATGGAATGGAAGATGTTGACGAGTTTTTTGAGATTGACTCAGAGGACGAAAAAGCGTTGGCATTAGATGCACCCGTGCGAACACAATTACAATATAGAGAACAAATAGTGGAACCTTTTTCCGAATACAACTCAGAATATAATCCAGGACAGCCACAGGAGTATGGCGTAGAGGCTTTGGACTTTGCAGAACTGACACAGTTGGGGGATTTTGAATACCCAGATTTCAACGAGGAACCCAATGATGACGCCTTGCCCCCACAGTTGCAATCACAATTGACACAGTCACCAGTCCGACCTGGAAGACTACGAAGACGAGCCAACCATTTATTATCACCCGAGGAGGAGAGAGAAGAAGAAGAAGAAGAACGGGAAGACGAAGAAGGAGGAGGGGGAGGGGGAGGAGAAGAGCGAGAAATAGGAGAACAACGACGGGAGAACCAAATACGACCGCGTCCACCAATATCACCGATTTTAAATAATAGCGAGAATGATAATGACAATGGTAATAGTAATGGCAATAACAATAGCAACAGCACGCGAGCACGAAGATCATCATTCAATTATGTTGCACGCAAGATCAATTTTGATAACGATGAAACCGAAGGCGCTGGTGAAACAGCATCATCACTGAGTCGTAGATCTCCAATCACATTAGCTGGGAATAAGCAATCGCCATTAAGGTCGCCATTGCAGGAGCAACAACATCGTGCTTCTGCTGCACAATCGCCTGCGAGAGCTACAACCACTGCCTCTAATGCAGCTAATTACGATTACGATTACGGAAACGAAAACTATCCAGACTATCCTGATTACGGTGGATATGAGGAGAACGAACAAGATCAATTTGATGATAGGAGCCATGCACGAGGTGAGGGAGTTTCCTCTGAAGAACCAGAATCTACATTGGACCAAAATGATAGAAACGAGCTGGACTCATCACAGAAATTATCATCAGTTTCATTACAGTCTCAGGATATGGAATTAGAACAGCGAATAAGCAAAAGAAGGCGATCGACAAACGACGACCCTGAGACTTCGGTATCATTATTTATGGACACGGAAGCTGGGGACGAGGGAGAAGTAGAAGAGGAGGAAGAAGAAGAAGAAGAAGAAGAAGAAGAAGATGATGACGACGGTGTAGATGACACTATTGCTACTCAATCGAGTTATGCCTACGAAGATACAGAAGATATTACTAGATCAGCAGAAACAGAACCAGAAACAGAATCAGAAAGAAGTGGATCATCTGCAATGGGGCGACATGCTGGAAAAAGAAATAGGAATGTTTCACCAACACCATATATCACCACGTACAACGACAACTCGCAACTTCCCTCGCCACCACAGGATGGATTAAGAAGATCGAAACGAACTCGAATCAAGCCATTGGCATATTGGAGGAATGAACGTATTGTGTATTCTAAAGCAAGTCAATACGACGAAGATCCGGATACGACACTTGCTCGCGATATTTATCAACTTCCACTAAGACTGATTAAAGAGGTTGTTCATGTTCCTGACCAGCCGTACAACTATTATGCCAAAAAGCAACCAATGAAAAAGAGAAACAAAAGACAACAAAACCAAAGATTTACAGCACCATTATCACCTGCAGCATCAGAAGATGAACTGTCAGCATCGCCTATCCCAGGAACAGAATGGATCAAGGACAATGTATTAAAACTCAGTATTATTGAAAACGGAGAAACAGTTGAAAAACCCGTTGTATTTAATCAAAATGGTGGAGAAGTCTTACATATTGATGATTCGGAATCCCAAGCATCTCAACCATCGCACTACCAAGTAAGTGTTTTGTTCAACGACGACAATGATTTCTGTTCGGTTGCAATGTTGGAGATTCCTGAAGGCGAGTCGAAACAACCTGTGGCAATGTATACATGCACCTATATTTTCAGTGTTGTTCAAGGTATAGTCGAAGTCAGTCTAAATGATCACAAATTTACTGCAGTGAAAGGGTGTATCATGAGAGTGCCTTCTGGGAATGAGTATGGATTTAAGAATATTGGTGATGTTGCTGCAAAATTATACTTTGTCCAAGTAAGAATCCCAGAGATGGAAGAGGATATTGAAATTGATCCAGAGATCCAACAACAACAACAACAACAACAACAACAACAGCAGCAGCAGCAACAACAACATCAACAACATCAACAGTCCAGTAATTTTGATAGAGAAACACCACCGAGAAGTCGTCCTATAGAAAGCGTTTTCGACTCACCAGAACCAAGTCCATAATTGAGTCAAAAAAAGAAAAGAAAAGAAAGAGAAATAATGATGAAAAGAATGGAAAGGATAAAAAAGATGAAAGACACATCACTAATAGAGAAAACAAACTTGTGAATATCAACACTAGATATCTCCAATTATTGTAACAGTATCAAATTTAAAACAATCTTCTTTCTAAAAATAAAACTATCCAGAGTTTAAACTTCTACGTCAAGCCATTACGCCATTGTGCTTTATTATTTTATTTCCTTTTTCATTTTCTTCTCTTCCATCCTTTTGTTTTGCCTTCTTCTTCTTCTCTTTTAATATTTTCTCCTTCTCCTTAAGCGATCTTCTCAGCCTTGGCTTCAACTTTATCATAGACTGCAATAAGAGGCACCTTGAACTCACTCAATGCGACACCAAACTGTTTCAAAATCAATGCTTGTCTCACATCCAACACATCACCTTCCTCACATACCAAGTATGGCTCCTCGAGCCAAATTTTCCCCGACTTGATTTTTGTAGGAATCTTGTATTTGTTTCTCAATGTCTCTTCCATCGAATGTGACATCACCACATCTTCTTCTTCAGGAATTTGGCCACCACGTGAATACACTACACCTTGAGGAATAACAAACTTAATTGGTGCTTTGGTCTTGACACGAGAATAATCCTTACGGTTGTAAGCCTCGAAATAGTCACGCACAGTCTGTGGTGTTTCATTAGTGAACAAAAGACCTGGTGTAAGTCCACCGGATTTGGAAAGGATCTTGGTGACATGATGAAGATTTTCTTGATATTCTTCTTCAGGCGTCTCACCGAGCGCCTTTTGAATAACTTTACGCTTTCCACAAATAAGTTTGGACTCTGATCCCCAATCAGAACGAATGTCTTGCAACACTGGGGTACGGATATGGTTGAATTCCAATATCCATAAGTAATTGAATGTGTCAAGAGCTGAACGGATATCGTCGAAAAGCTTTGTTTTGGACTCTTTACCCTTTTTATCGGTTTGCGAAAGTGTTACCAATCTCGATCTTTTTGATTTAGGCATAATGTATTGATGATGGGTATTTTGAGTTTAATTTGTACCGTTGATTGTGTGTATATATATATATATATATATATATATAAAGATTACCTTGTTGAATAGAAAGCAGATAGTTAAGAGGTTCGACAAATCGATGAGCATCTCGCTGAAAGTGGATTATTTTTTGCGAGCGCGCATTTTTTTAAGCTCTTTACTAATTTTTTTTTTCTCTCTCAATTTCTTTGTTTGAGGGAAAAAAAAAAATTTGAAGTTGCCTGTATCAGAGAGAAGCGTACAGAAGAAATTGTTAAACTTGTAAAAGAAAAGAAAAGAAAAAACAAATACAAAAACAAAAGGTGAAAAATAACAGTTTGAAAAAGAAGTACGAATTTGTATGATGATGAAGAGGAATAGTGGTAGTAGTGGTGGTGGTGATGAAGGTATGTAACATGGACTTCTTTATACCGATAGAAATATGCAATGTTTTGGTTGTAATTTTAAGAGTAAAATATCTTCAAACGGATATTCGTTTCTTGTTTCTTATTTTCTCTCTTTTTTTTTTTTTTTTTTTTGGTTTGTCTTTTACTTTCTCAAGTTTTTATTAATTTCCTCTTCAGTCGTTTACTCAATCGTAAAAGTTCATATTACACATGAGTATTGATTTCCAGAGACTACCCTCTTTTAGTATAATAATCACAATTGACATTGAGCCTCAATTTTGTATTTCAGGACATGAAAGATTGTTTACTCCTTGTTTTTTTTTGTTTCTTTTTTTTTTTCTTCTAATTATTGTTCTTCTCAAGAATTTGTGGTTTGCAAGTTACATAGCTAGAAGAATAGAACAAAGGATGGCATTATTTGGTTTCATCACGGTCATAACATTTTCTTTTTTTCTTTTTTTCTTTTTTTCCTTTTTTTTTACATTAAATTATGGGTAGATTATTTATTTGAAGCATCATTATCATCATGAATACCAGGTCTTTCCTTGTTACCTTTATTTAACAAATTCTAACCTTACTGTATTCGTTGTACATTAGCTGTACCTTCATCATTAGTACTTTGGGCGAAAGACTTTATCTTTCTCTGGTCTCCCTCTGGCCGAAATTGAAACTGGTCTCAGTTGACTCTTTTTCTCTCATAATTGAGCCTTTCTTTTCCACCATCTCTGTTTATTTTATTCAGTATATCTTTTAAATATCCTATTGGAATCACCCGACACTATCATTTTCATTCATATCTTCTTCAATGGTATCTGAATTGCCAACGTAATGGCTCATGCCATGTCGAATAGACAAGTTTCGGCTCAAGTTCATCAACATTTCTGTTGCAGTGTTTCCAACCATATCATATTCAAAATTCATCCCCGTTGTAGTTTCAGTATACGTGCTAGAATTATTCAATATCGAATGCGCTGAACCTATTGTTGTAGCTGATGATGACGAGGTAGATCTCCTAAGCATTGGTCGGAAATGCGAGTTAGCTATTAATGAGGGGTAATTTGGAATCAAGTCAGACAAGTTGTCAAACCTTGCGGTAGGCAGTGTATTGGGTAATGAATAACGACTGTTCGAGGTGTGTCTAGTAGCCGACGACAATGATGTAGAATGTGAGCAACGAAACGAAGATGAAGTAGAGTGAAATAAAGGAAGAGAATTCGCCTGAATCAGATCAACATTTCTTCTTTCGCTTATTAAAAGCTCACCTGTAGCTTTATCGGTGGAAATAGCGGTAAATTGAAATATAGAATAGACGCCTAATGAAAGCATTGTCATAAGAAAACATAGAATAGCAAGATTACTCCAATATTGGTGCTTGTGTTCTTCCAACAGGAAATCCGAAACAAAGCCATGGTTTGTAGATGTTAGCAAGGTTGTGGTTTGAGAAACATGATGCATAGATGGTGTTGGTGGGTCTAGTGTTTTTTTTGAAACTCTGTTATATGGCGAGTCCAATTGTGGAGGAAATGTTAAAATAGAGCAATTTAGACTCTGCTCAATAGTTTTTAGAATATAACACAATGAGCGTTTGAGTAACTGTAGTAGATACTCTACCAGTAGCATGTTATAATACTTTGTTTGGTGCTGGTACAAATTACAAAGTGTCTTCATTCAAGGTTTTTCCAGCTATTGTAAATGTTCTCAAGTGTTGCAATGTAAAACTCTGTAAAACTTTGTAAAACTCTCGCGTCTATTCTTATGGGGTATGGTTGCAGATCTATAAAGAGTTGTGTAATACATGTAATTAGATTATGTGTGTGGGTGTATGAGGGTTGCGGAGAGTGTGTAGTTATAAATGCAGTTTACAAGGCAAAAATAAATTAGAAACAAAGGACAAAAGGCTAGTTGCAATAAATGTCGCACGATGTCGCACGATGTCGCGATATTCCTTATCTAAGCCTGGCTAGAAGAATCTCAACATCTGCTCAACGACATCGTTTCACATAACCAAAAAAAAAAGACCCACATACTGACAGACACACAGACACAGACACACAGACACACTGAAATTCACAAATTCTCTCATGCTCCTCAATTGCCAACTATTAAGGTAGAGATCTTATCCCTTTTTATTTTTCTTTCTTCCTTTAGAATACCAATGACTGTATTTGGTATCTACATCTTCACTCCACCCTCTAGTGATTTATGATCAACCTTATCGTCAACTAAATAACTACTGAATAACCACTAGATATTTCTATTCACCAATCTTTTTTTTTTATTTCCACCTAAATATTTTTTATAAAAACTTAATTTTGCTTCACCCCCCCACTTCCTTTTACCTCCTAATTTTCCAAACTTTTGAATAAGCCAAGAAATTTGGATCTTTCACTCTTTTAAGAATGCAACAGTCAAACAACACACTTTTACTGAAGCAGTTGCATCTTCAACAACCACCAAAACGTCCATATTCACGACTGGGATGTAGGGAGTGCAAGCGACGCAAGATTAGATGTCCCGAGGAAAAACCTGAATGTTCAACATGTGTTAGATTGGGCAAGACTTGTTCATACCCTTTGGCTGGAGAAAAAGTGCTAAGAATTTCGAGAAGATTGATTAAGGAGGAGATTGAAAATTTGGGTAAATCAACACATTTCCTACCTGTACAGTACGATGTTCCAAAAAGAATCAAACAAAAGGCAAAAGTTGCAAATGAAAATGCAAGTTTAAATGGGCAACAACAACAACAGCCGCAACAACAGCAACAACAACAGCAACAGCAACATCTGTTACCTCTACATGGACAAACCTCTCCACATTCTCATTATGTTCATCACAATTACGACAATGTTCCGCATCCGCAATCAACTATAGGAACACCGCAACAAACACCTTCTCAGTATCAGTATCCAGCACCAGCGTTTTCACAACAACCTTTTCAACAATCTTATCAGCAAACAGTACCAGTACCAGCTCCAGCATCTGCATCAGCTCCAGCATCAGCACCATCTTCAACATCAGCATCAGCCCAAACTCCAACAGCACCAGCACCACCAAGGCTGTCTTTTTTAAACATTGAAAACTTGATCAACAACTCAGACCCAGTTAATAACCATTTTGATTTCCTTAATGGCGCAGACTTATCCATGCTTACAACTGATTTATCCAATTTGGTCAATGAAATCATGGAATTTAGTAATCTTCAACCATTTCCTGAAGATTTTCAGTTTGATCTGTTCAACCCTGCTACACCTTCTACACCGTCTACTTCTACATCCGTATCCCCATCTGCCTCGTGTCTACCCACCAATAGACATCATCATCATCATCATCATCATCATCATTACCAACAACACCAGCAGCATCAGCAGCAACAGCGGCAACAACCTTCCTCTGCACCAGCATTACAACAACACATACAACAACAACAACAACAACATCATCATCATCAGGCAACGTATATGGGCGAAGAGTTGATTGTTAATCTTCCTCTTCATTACATCAAACTAAAACACCGACATGAAGAATTATATCTCGAGCAGTTTTACAACAATTTTGCAATTATCATTGAGCCGTTTGACGCATATCATCAAAGGAGTAAAGTTTTATCCAACCCAGCAAGAGATATTATTCTTAAAACTGCGAGCAGTGAACCATTTTTGTTAGCCGCAGTGCTAGCTGAAGGTGCAAAGACCAGTTTTATGAAATACAAGAGACCCGAAGATGAAAAAGCATATGGAGCATATTTGTCCAAATGCTTGAAATTGTTGGAACCAGCAAGAAATGCGCAAGTGGATGATTTGAATGCCAACATTGAAGCTGTGTTGTTGACTTTACTATTGCTAACTGCGGCAACAGCAACAAGCACTCAGCAATGGAGACCACATCTCACTGGATGCAAAGAATTGCTAGTAAAGATTTCTACCAAGAGTCGAGATAGTGCAAATATGAGACACGTCTCGAAAATCATTATGTTTTGCAAGTACTGGTTTCTTTCAATTGAGATACTTGCTGGTTTATCGACGAAGCTAGGAGGTACATTACAAACAGATTATGAGATAAACCAACTAATGTCAAATAGTAGTGATTATGAACTATCAGTGCTCAAGGATATGGGGATCATCACAGAGCAAGGATTCAATATTCTCATGGGCTATAGCCATGCTTGCATCTCTACATTCCGCGACTTGTTGAAATTGTTAAACAAGCACCGCCGAGAAGAAGCACAGAGGCAACAACAGGCGCAACATCAGGCGCAACAACAGGCGCAACAACAAACACGACCAACACTTTCACCACTCCCACTGCAACCGTTGCAACAGCATAATCAATACTCATGCGATGCCATGCTCAACCTCAAATTAGTCTCTGAGTTTTATAAGCACGCTGAAACTGTTTACCTAGATTCCAGAGGGATCATTCACGAATCAGAGCTTCACAGTAAATATACTAAACCAGGCTTACCGATTGAAGAAATTCGTATTGGAAAGGATATCTATTGGTTGAGTTGGCAAGACATATCTCATCAGTCTTATGTCATTTCGTCCATTATAATGATTCTCACACGTTTTTTCCACATTGATTCTACCAACTCCAATATTAAAGTGTTGGTGGACAAACTTGTACTGTTTATCACCTATCTCCACCAATTCTCTGACGTACAGCAACATGCTTCTCCATTCATGTTGTTGATGATCCAGTGGCCTTTATTAGTAACTGGATTAGAGTGTAGAGATAGAGCACAACAACAATTGCTATTGAAATATTTTGCAATGGTGGGTCAGATTGGCGCATCCACAGCAAATATCTCGGTACAAATGTTGCGGAAGGAATGGGAACTAGGTGCTGCATCAGAGAATAAATCAGAGGGGGTCAATGGTGATACTCTCATCTACTGATTGAAACAATAACACAACAAGTACTGCAACACACACACATAGATATATATAGATATATATATATATATGTATATATATGTATATATAAACATGCATATACGTATTTTTGTTTTTCATTTTTCATTTGTTTATTCTCTCTTTTTTTTTTCCTATTATTCTCAGAAAAACCTCTCAATAGTGATTGTAATAACCTTACCCGCTACATGGCCCTTGTCGAACCAATAATACAAAAATTTTCGAATAACATCGTACATTCATCTCTGATAAATACACTAATAAAGACTATTAAACTTTATCTCTTCAAGTTTCTTCAAGACTCTCACATCTCGATTCTAATCTCCAATCCACCATTGATCCTTTCGGTTTTCCTCTCTTACCAGTCACCAGGTATGAGTGGTGTTCTAGCAACAGGAATATTTCTCTCGTACTTGGTTCCTCCTGGCCTGCATGGTGAGATATAAGGATCTGGGTGTTTCCAGTGTTGCAATTTAGCTTCACATTCTTTGACCAATCTATCCACTTCCTCTGGGTCCGATACATCCTTGTTAGCTTGGAATTGTGATCTAATGTTGATGGTTGCATTACGGTACACGTCAAATTTCAATGAGTGGTCGAATGCTGTACGCATAGCTTGGCGGAACAATGATGCTATTCTGCGTGAATTTGCTTCTGTGAATGGAAGAATCTGAGACGACATTGTTATCTGATTGTGTAATGAAGTTGTGACTTTTATTCTGGGAATCCCAAGTATCAGAGTGTTGTAGATGGGTGAATTTTAGTTTGTGCGAATATAGTCTGCTGATGGTTTGGTGAGGAATTAATAAAGGCTCTATGGATAGTCAAAAACTCGAGTTTAGTAATGAATATTTTCAATTGGTTTACCTGCGACACACTGATCGAATTCTCTCTCTCTCTTTCTCTCTCTCTTTTTTTTTTTTTTTTTTCTGCTTTTGCTCCAACACGCTACCAAATGAAATGAATTTATCAAACTACCATCATGTTAGTACAAATGTGAATTGACAAGTATTTGACCAACATTCAGCTTATATGTTGAACAGTATAAGTAGATAGCACTGAAAAAGGTATTGAAAACTGCTTTGGTTTCTTTTTAATGAAAGAAAACCAGGGTAAGACAAAAAATTAATCTTTTCTGGCATATCACGCATGACAACAGGAATTAGTGTTTCTATTCAAGTTTCTTTTTTCCAGCCAAATCTTACTCTTGCTTCTATTCTTTTTTCTCTTTTTTCTTTTATTTTTTTATTATTCTCTTTTATTTTTGCATGCTATTATTCTTTTCACTGCTTTCTTTCCTCCATACCTTCTTTCCATCCTCTTTATAAATGATTACGAAGATAAGAATTAGAAACTGAAAACAAGTAAGCCTTGATTTATTTTCTTTTTCGTCCAGTCAACTCAAACAATGTCTTTGGAAGGGATTCGCAAAGCTATTTTGTTTCAACTTTAATAAATGCTTACAAAATGATTTATATGGAATTCCAATTTTGTGTAACAGAACCAGGGTCAGTCCTTCTACACTGAAGAAACTCCTACCTTTTATTGAAAAGAGTTGTTGATTTTTTCAAGTACAAATTAGTTCAAACACATAATAATTCACATTTGAACTTACATCCCGTCAGTCTCTATGGAAGAAAAAAAAAATTATAGTATTACATTTACAAATTAACTTTTGCTTCTCCTTCTTTTATTTTCACCTCTTTTTCTTTTCCCCACTTCTACCTTTTTCACTTCTATCTCCCATTATAGGTTTCTATTTTTCCTTTGTTTACTACATTATATCGATATTCAACTAACGAAATGCATGTTTTTATCACTTTCTCTTTCTTTTACTTTCCCTATCCCTTTTTCTTTTTCTTTCTCTATTTCTCTATTTCTCTATTTCTCTATTTCTCTATTTCTCTTTTATATTTTTTTCTTGTACTTTTTCTCAATCTTGATCTTGACATCTCCGAAAGGAACTTCTCTTGCATCCAACGCTTTCTTTTGAGCTTCTTTCAAGACAAAGTCACATAATGCAATGTTCTGGTTCTTTTTGTAAAACTTTAATTCACCAAAACGTTTAGTGATAAAGTCTTTCAATTCTCCCTCGCCAATGTCGCGCACACCTCTTATATAAACTGAAAACCACTCGTTTTTATCGTATTTACGAGAGGCGGCAGTAGCAGTTGCTGGTGTTGCAGATGATGAGGATGAGGATGATGATGACGATGCCACTGTGTTTGTAGTGACAGATGCGGCAGCAGGTGATTTCTTAGCTGACGTAGGTGTAGATGCTGTGGATTTAGTTGTGCTTGGTGATGCTGACGATGCTGGTTTAGTTGTTCTTTGTGGCGGTGCTTGTACTGATTGGTTTGCCAAGTCAGCCCAAGTAAGTGGTTTTGCTGGCTCTGCGGGTTTTGCTTCCTTTACTTCTTTTGGTTCTTTTGACTCTTTTGGTTCCTTTGATTCCTTTGACTCTTTTGACTCTTTTGGCTCCTTAATTCCCTCAGGCTGTCTCTCCGCCTCTTTATGTGATTCTTGCTCCTTTACTTTGTCATTGCTGTTCTTCTTGTCTGAATCAGACTTTGCTGCCATTTCTTTTGTATCATTCAAGGTTGGCTCTTGTATTTTTAAACTCTCTTTGACCTCGGAGCGAGAACCAGATCCAGACTGAGATTGGGATTGAGATTGAGATTGAGATTGAGATTGAGATTGAGATTGAGATTCAGATTGAGATTCAGATTTGGCCAATTTTCCATTTGCTTCTGCGCCTGAAGTCTCAGCCAGTGGAATTGGTTGGCCATTGCCCTTGGTCTCTGCCTTGGTCTCCTCCTTGACTAAAGTTCCCTTTTCTTTTTGCTTTTCTTTCTCATTCTCGGTAGTGGTGACTTCCTCAACGTGTCCGTTATCCTTGTACCCATTGCTTTCGATAAATCTCAAAATATCGTTGGCAACATCGTAGGTACTTTCCCTTTTACCAGGAGTCAAAAGGAAAGTCTGGGTAAATTGCTTAAATGGGGAATTGTTTTTAGCCCATTCTCCAAAGGTGACAATAAGAATGTTTTTCTCCAGTGAGACTTGGAAACATGCACTAGTGATAACAATCCTATTTGTGTCCTTCTTGTCACCCTTTCCAGATAAATGCTCACTAAAACATTTTTTGATCTCGTTGGTTCCTTTAGCAGTGAAGCTGGTAGTAGGTTCATTACCGTTGCCATTTTTGCCACTGCTTTCTTTATTATTTTCAACAGACTTGTCAGTTGGAAAAGCATCGTGGATCAATGAGGCATTGGCGTGGTAGATTCTGTGGATATCTTCGAGTTTGGTGACGTAGAAATCGTAATAGGATTTGATGAAGAACCAACCAATATTTGATGCTCTTTCTTCAGTCAATGCGTTAGCCTTGGTAACATTTGCAGTTGCATTTGCAGTTGCAGATTGAGATTGTTGTTGCTGTTGTGGCAAATCCTTCTTTTCAACTTGATTGGTACTTTCAGGTAATGATGATGTCATAATGGGGTGAATCTTTGGCAATGGCTGATACTAAAGGAATGGAAAAGTGTCTTGGTTTATTCTATTTTTTTATTTATTTTCAATTCAATTTGAAAGAAACAAAAAAAAAAATGATGCAGATGTATAGTCTTGGTATAAACAGGGATGCAAATTGCTCAGGGTGTACTGTTTCTTTATCTGTTCTTGTGCTTTCTTTAATACGTCGCTAAGATGATGTTTACGATATTTACAATATTTACAATGTGTATGATGTGTAAGCGTTGTTGGTATCAATTACAAACAGGAGAGTGAGAGAGAGAGAAAGATAGAAAAAAAAAATACGTGTGTTGGTATATGAGCATAGATGGTAGGATGGCAGTGAGGCACCAAGACTTTTGATCAACAACCCAAAAAAAATAAAAATTAAAAAAAAAAAAAAAAAAAGAATTTATAATTTTTTCAGAATTTCCACACAGTTCTATATGCAGGGAAGAAAACTCTATAATCTAAACTTATACCATCAAAATCAAATTATGATCCATCCTTTCTCTTGAATCTAATGAAAACTAATGAAAAACAACTATAAGAATGAGAATAGTAGAGACAAAGAGGAAGAGGAAAAGAGGAAAAGAGAAAGAGGAAAAGAGAAAGGGGGAAAGATAAAAAAAACCAGGATTCAAAGATTATACCAGATATTCTATTCCACACAAACATCTTTTCCTAAAAAAAAGAAAAAAGAAATCATAAATCTATTTTATTGACATTCCCTCAACAATTCTTCCAAAATCTTGTTCTCCAACTCACTCTTGTTGTTAACATTCTTGAAAGTCTTTACTCCCATACGTCTCAACACTTCAATAGTCTTATCTCTAGGAAATCCCATATTTTCAAACTGTGCCACAATCTCTTCATCAATACCGTACAACGCTGCATCACTGGCTCCGCCTCTAGTTCCAGCAGCACCATTACCGAGACCACTCTCTTCGCCAGCTCCTCCATCTTTTGCATATAATGTAGTCCAGTATGCAGCAGTCTCCTCAAACCCTTTCTTATTGCTCAAGTAATGCTTTGCCACTTCAGCGTCTTGCGGGTCATTAGGCTCAGGCAGTTGTAAGAGTAATTGCAACGAGATCAAAGTCGATTTCAACGTGAGCACTGGTGTCCACTTATCCTTCAAGATATTGAGACATATAGCACCAGTAACTGACGAGATATTTGGGTGGTAAACTTTGGTGGAGAATTTCATAATAGGCGGCTTGAATGGGTATTCGTTGGGGATATCAATCGCGACTTGAAAGATTCCGCCCTCGTATGGTGTGCCTGGTGGTCCACGGAAATAACCTGTGAGTTTAGTCAAATCATTATCATTGTTAAGCTTAAGAGTAACTCCCGACTGGGTATCCTGACGACACTCGTCCAATTCCTTAGCGATTCTCTTCACGCGTGACATTACTTGTTAAGTTTGTGGGAGGAAGGGGATGGAAAAAACGGTGGGGGTGACGGGCAGAAGGAAAAGTCAAAGGCAATGGCAATGGCAATGGCAAAGACAGTAATTAAAAAAAAACACAAAAAAATAAGGTGCAGTTCTTAAAATAGGTGGAATCTAATACAAAATAGTCGCTAATAGAAACCGTTGCTTGTATTCAAGATATAAAAGGTTGGATGAAGATATTTATTATAAATTGGGCGGGAAAAGTGATTAGTCTATTTGTCTACCTTATTGTGAATCCAACTTTTGATTTTTCCTTGATTTCCATTTTTTGTCTCTTTTTTTTTTTAAAAAAATTTATAAATTAATTTTTATTTTTTATTTTCTCTTTTTGACCTAAAATGGTATACACTGTAATTCTTTTTTCTCCGTATCGTAGATCATAAAATGTGTGGCCCTAACTCAAATATTATATACAGAGATATGTAAGTACAAAATATACAGATACACAATCATAATATTTTTTTCCATCTTTATTTACTTTATATTCCAGCTTGTTGCACACATGCAAACATACAAACACAGAGCACTAGATACTCCATATATCAATACCTTTGTATTTGTTGGCTAAGCTGTTAACAATTTGCTACTGTCGGGGAGCATAAGACTTTCAAATAATGGAAAGAGAGATGATGATAAAGATAGTTTTTCTTTTGTTTTCTTTTCTTTTTCATTTTTTTTTTCTTTTGAATCACCTTTATCAAGCATTACACTACTAGCAAAGTATCTAATTTACGTATTAACATCACAAGTGCAACCTTTTGCAATAAATCTATAATCATCAGGTCGTAAGCATTAAATATAATAATATACAAATCAAAAAATCTAAATTTCTCTTTTTTCCTTTATTTCAAAAAAGGAATCCTCTTTTTTTCTATTTTCCTTTCCATCCACCCCTTCTCTCTCTCGCTTTTTTTTTTTAAAGATTCCTTCCCCACATCCTCATCTAAGCACCCACTCATTCACTCTGTCTTCTAATTCGAACCCTTCACATTGTCAGCAAGAGTGTCAAAAATTGTCTTGACCTCATCAATCGAGTTCTTAACAAATGGCAAATCGAAAAAGCCAAAATCATCATTCTTGACCAACTCAAGGAATACGATAGTAAGTCCCCATGGATGCGGCTTATTAACGATCCTTCTTTCCAACAAGACACGAGTAATAATCTCTTGCACAGCCAATTTTGATCCAGAAGTGTTCCATAACGTGTTTGACAAGAAAAAGTGCAATATGATTCCAATAAACCAGTGAGTATGGCTGTTAGGGTACCTCAATTGATTCGCAATACTGCTGATCAACAAATACTTGAATTCATTGGAACCATAATTCATAAGATCAACCAATAATGCAACTTGTGAGCTCTTGCTATTAAAACTGTTGCGGCCAGCAGGCGACTTCTCCGCCACAGCATTCATTCCAACATGAAGCACTAATGCATTCACCAACTTGTGGTTGAAATTAACCGTTTCGGGAATGCCAAACATATCAGACTGTTTGGGCTGTGCCAATTTCAATCCATTGTAAATTGCTCTCACGAGACTAGATGATGGAATACGCAAAAATGTCTCAACCGGCTTCTTTAAACCAGCTCTTATCAAATCATCCATTGGCTTGTAAAACACTTTTGGAGCATCATTGATTTCTGGCAATCTTTCAACTTTCAATCCAGGAGTGAATGGATCAGGTATAGTCATCGACTTGGGTGAAGCAGACAATATTATATTCTTGAGTTGGATATAGCCTCTTGGCGCCGCTGCTATCAACTGGTAGTGGCACTCAACCAAGAAATCTGGATACTCATGCAACAAGCCAACAAAGATTCTATTTATTGCCTTAAATGTGACATTTGACACATCATGGCTATTTTCTTTGAGCTGATAAGTATCCTGAAACTTGAACAATGCCAGCAACAATTTGACACCTACTGCATAGCCTTCACCATCAGGCAATTCCATTAATCTGGGCAAAAACATGCGGTGGCTGATAAGCGAGATCCATGCAAAAGTGAAACCGGGAAGTACTATTGGTTGAAGCGAGTTGAAGCACTCACCAATAAATTGGAAAAATTGCGAGTCAAGACTCTTTGTCGCATCATTGTCCAATACAGATACATCGTTCCATGCTGATAGCAACGATGAAAAGAATCTGAAATATGCACGTTCATTCCATGCCGCCTTAGCCTCTTCGTGCTCACTAATCAAGTTGAACAACACAACACCAATAATGTTTTTGAGGTACGAAATTGCATGAGCTTCATTTTCAACATTCATAACCACACGAACCACCAAAATAGCCAAACAATCAACCGACAAATAAGCCTCATGTTGAGTACGGCTTCTCAACTCGTGCTCGGTACCAAACAAAGCAACTGATATTTCAATAGCAGCCTTCCAAAATGATTTGAAATGCACGGGGTTAGTTAAAATACCAGACTCGACTAAACCAGCAATAAAGTCTTCTTCTGATGCATCCTTTTTCAGCTGCTCGTTTCCATGCGACAATAACCTTACCCATTCAGCAAAAACGTAACCCAACTGGGCAAACAACTCCTTTGATACAGGGTCAGCTTTACCAAGGACTTCAAACAACTTGTCAACTTCGGCCTTGGCCTGCTTGTTCTCCTCATCATTGTCATTAAATTGCAATCTCTGGTACTCATACAATGCATCCAAGGTGTGGGCAAATTCTGATCTCAATGCAATGGGACGCGCCAAATCCTCCGCTGTAAATATACTGTACAATAATGTAGCACCAAATTTCACAACAACTGGATTGTTTGACTCCTTGATCAATGCACCAATAGATGAATCCAATTTAGTTGGTTGAATCAATTGTACTTTCAACAACGATAAAATTACCGGCATATTAAATTTACGTTGATCCGATGAATTGACTAACCACCAAGTGACATCCTTTGCTGTTGAGGGAGAAAATTCACACAATTTGTCGAGCATAATCACATAGATTTCGTTTGCTATAGAATTTTCGTGTGCTTGTGTAAAGAGACAATTAACAGCATATTGCGCTGCCTTGAGCAACAAATCAGGGAACTTGATGGCATTTGCTTGAGCAATACTTAATGCCTGAGTGAGAGCCGTCATGATTGGATGGTTTGGTGGTAAATCAGCAATCTTAGTCTCAGTAACATCTGCAAGAAGATTGATGGCCTTTTCACAGTACTGTGTGATGATAGCGAAAAGCTGTTCGACAGAGGCCACATCCTCTTGTAACATTCTCGATTGTTGTTGATGTGCCGGGAAGTCTTGTGTAATCTGTTGGAGTTGATGTGGTTGCAGTTGTTGAAGCACTTGTTGCTGCTGCTGCTGATATTGTTGTTGCTGTTGTTGCTGTTGTTGTTGTTGCAGTTGTTGTTGCAGCTGTTGTTGTTGGAGGTGTTGTGGTAGGTGTTGTGGTAATTGTTGTGGAAGTTGTTGCACTAGAGGTTGGTGTGGTTGCGGTTGTGCAATGAGCGGGGTAGGAGCATTGCTTCTTTCCACACCAGAAAACTCACCAAAATGCTCGTATATCTTCAATTGCTGTGCACTCAATCCTCTAGTACTCAAGCCCAATGGTTCTGGAAGTCTTAACGAGGATTCTGGTGTGCCATTTTCAATATATGGTTGACCGAATTTATGGCGTTCACGATTCAAAATGTATGGCCTCATTCTCTCATCAATCAAATCAGTAATATTGTTAGTGGCAATCTTGTCCACAATATCGACACAAAGGCCAACATTGGCTTGAACGGCGTTGCTGAGCTCCAACATAGGAATATCGTTGGGATTATTTCCCAAAAGCTGCAACATTGTAGCTTCGATAGTCTCAGCCAAAATCTTTTTACCGCTGCATAAAACCATACTATGAGCCAATTGTTGCGCCAACCTTCTATAACTTTGTCTGAATTTGTCGACATCAACTTCGGTGGCAAAATCTTTCTTAATGAGATACTCAGTGGTGACAAGCACAGCTTCGGAAACTCGATTCATTATAGGAATTGCACATTCTCTTACAGCACGAGACAATGAAGCTTGGAAAGCTCTTCTCAAATTAGCATGTTGAGTGAATACAGAATTGCCCACTAACTGGCTGAAACTGGTATCCCAACCAGATTCTTGCTGAGTTTGCGGTTGTACTTGTTGTGGTTGAGGCGCGTGGATAGAGTTTGCTGGTACTTGAGCTTGAGCTTGAGCTTGAGCCTGTGCTTGTTGTTGTTGAAGTGAAAGCGGAGGTTGCTGAAATTGTTGTAGTTGCTTTTTAATGCCAGCCTGCGGTGGGAATAATGGAACATTAGAACTTGGCAGGTCGCTACTTCCACTACCAGCATCCAAATTCAATCTTGACAATTCTGAGGTAAGTTGAGCTTGTCCAACTTGTGGAAGAAGACCAAACATTTGAGCTAATGCGGTAGCGTCACTGCTGTGGTTTCTAATAATTGTGCTTTGTTCAAGATCAGTTACTTTCATTTCAAATGAGTTGAGCAACACTTCAACTTCAAACTTGAGCTGAAGCTTCAAATCAGCATGCTCGTACAACTCAGCCAAAACACTCATTATACCTAAAATCCATGGGTTTGGAGGCTTAAACACTCTTGAAAATTGTGCTTGGTCCAAAATCTTACACACGAATGGAATGATCAATGGCAAAGACTTAAAGTCGTATGCCTCAACAAGGAGGAACTTCAATGCAATCAAATCTCTGCGCAATGGTTTATCAATGGCTAAAGTAATTCTTCCCAACCAAGCACCAAGATTCTTCAACTGGTTTCTCTCTGATCTCGAGTCCTTGAAATTCCTAATGATGGTGAATACTTCTTTCATAGTAACATTCATCACATATTCGGTAAATATTGGATCTGCCAAGCTCTCAACCAAATCCGAGTACAATTTATGGTTATTTGGCTCGGCTCTAGCCCTATCTCCCACCAAATAATCAGCAAACCAAGCATAATATGCCTCTTGCAAATGACTCTTGATCTCGGTCAATCTCATATTTTCCATTGTCATATTATTGACTGCAAATAACAATTTATCCTTGATTTCTTCAGATGGCTCTTCTTGTTGCACTGATCCTACAGCTTGCTCAACGTAATTGATAGATTGATATTTGGGTCCAACGTCGGGAGTAGGTGTTTGAGTTGCACCTGTAGCCGAGTTAGCACCACCACATGGTATTCCATTTGCCGCATCTTTCACCACTTGATACATCTTGGCATGCGTTGCCAATGATTGACATTCCAACAAGTGTTTACAATAAATAGGGTACTCATGCAATTTTGATTTGAAATTATACAATGATTGTACAGCAAATTTGAAAAGCTTTGACTCTGGTGGTTGATTACATGACTCAAAGATGAAATTGAGGGCGACTGTAAGTGTTGTTCCATGAATCAAATCATTCTCCAACAATGCACCAAACAATAACGAAGTTGAAGCCAATGCAGCTAATGGGTATTCAGAAAAAAACTTATACTCATCCAAAAGCGAATGAATCATGCATGCAAATACATCTTGCTGGTGGGGGTCATCACTAGACTTCATTTTGATTAATGCATCAACAACCTCTGGAATTTCAACTGCCTTGCTGTACATTTTTGAATAATACTCTTTCATTTCCAACTCCACTTCCTGAGGGAAAAAAGTTGATTTTGCCTCATTGGCCAAGATGACTTCATCATGACCACTACCAAAATTGATGAGTCTTGGGTAAGTGGTCAAGATCAAGATTTGCAAGTTTTTCCATTTCTTCAAATCAATCAATCCACTGCTGTTTTTCAATTTTTCTACCAACGTGTTAACTGTACTAATTTTCAAGAATGGAAGTTGACGAGAAAGAGAAGGTGGAATACCACCACTAGCTGATTGTGGGTTTTGTTCACGTTGTTGATGTTGTTGGAATGCTTCATAATCCTTTTGTGCTCTTTCGTTAAGAACATCAAGCAAAGCAATGTACAACGGTTTTTTGAATTGCTGATCTTTCAATTTAGTATCCAATTCACCCTTGATATCGACGCCATAAAAAGATGATTCAACAAGAACACTTACTGCACTATTGATATCTGTTGTCCAAAATTGAGCAATCACTTCGTTTATAATACCAATCCTCGAGGCCACGTTAGCTACTTTTTGAGCAGCAACAACAGTCTTTCTGCTATTATAATAACTTACCAATTGTGAAATGGCCAAACCAGTCTCCAGCATTACACGCATAACCTTGGGTAATGTCGGCGAATCGCTATCCATCAACAATCCAAATAATGTGTCGACCAAGTCATTGATAAAAGGCGTCCTTTCAATCATAGAGACTGCAGCTGCCAACACGTATTCAGGAAACACTCTATAATCATGATCAAATTGTTGATTGATAAAGGTATTAAGCTTGACTTCTTTTTCGTTGAGGTGTTTAGTCACCTGCTGAGCCTGAGCACCAGACAATGCTTTCAACTCAAACTTACCGATATTGATGAAACGTAAGATATTTCGTCTTCCTGGTTGGGGAGGGGTTGCCTTGTCTTCTTCAAAGCAAAGTGCCAAGTTGTTCAGTAAGGATATGTCATAAGCACCTTGCGCCGGATCAGCAGTTTGCAAAAGGTAAAGTAATGTCTTGTCAAAATACCAATCGTAGTTGAAAAAAATATCTAATGGCTCCTGTTTAAAGTCCAATGATGACAAAAACTGTGTCAAGCTAACTGCTGTTGGAAGTTTATATCTCCGACCTGCTTCAAATAGGTTTTGCTGCATATGGTTAAACACCTCATACCAATTGATGCTAAGTTTGTTCGTGCCCAGTTGTGCCTCAATGGCTCGGAAGCTTGCTTGAAGTTGTGCTCCCTTGGCGTTAGCCTCTGGCAATGTTTGTTGTTGAAGGTGTGCATTCTTATTGATCCCTTGTGACCCAGGAATCAAGATCTCTGCTAGAACCAATGCAATACCCTCGTCAACCTCATTTGGTTTAATCTGCAACAAGCTGGGTAACAATTTTTCAGGTACTAAGTCGTCAAATCCAACTTCTGTAATTAATTCTTTAAAGGACATCTTGAGTATATTTTGGTAAAATTTGCTTATTGGTTCGATAGTTAACTTGAAAGCTTTTAATGAACTAAGAATTAATAGTTTATGCAAAAACGGAAAGTATGGAGTGTTTAAAATTGACTCTAATAAAAGGCTCCAATTGTAGTTTTGTGGAAATTTTCTATCCTTGAGTAAATCGGAAAGCTCTAATGAGTGGTCTCTGATAAATGCTCTAGCGGCTTCTGTGTTTGATGGATTATTGTATCGAATTAATAAGATAAAAGAAAAGATGATATCACAATCAAACTTGACTACGAAATCAACAATACTTTTTTGAGCGAAATTTAACTGTTGATCAAATAGGTCGAGTAACGAGTCGGTTATTCTCAAGTCAGTTGCAATAAAATTTAATTCTTTTGCAAAAATATGTTCCACTGGTGTTAATTTCTTATTGGAAAAATCACCGAGTCTGATTAAACTAATAAGTTTTTGGTAGTAATTAAAACAAACTTGTGAGTTGTTGCCACCTACTTCTTTCAGTAAGATGAATCTGATCTGCTTGAAATGCGAGTCAACAGTTGAGTAGTCTACTGTTAAAAGTAAGATGCAAAGTTGATTGATTATAGCCTTGGTAAGTTCTGGGTCTCTAGCAACGTTTTCTTTTTCCTCCTGTTTCTTTCCTTGCTGTTGTTGTGTTACTTGTGCTACTTTTGTTTGTTGCTGCCTCTGGTTTTTGCCCCCGGGGCTCTCTGTAGGTGGAATTGAGGACACGATATTTGCAGTGACACAATGGTATGAAATTAAGGAAAAAGAATTAAGTTGAATATATATATATATATATGTATATATATATATTATCTTTTGTTATTTTTTTTAGAAAAAAACCTGCAAATCGTTGAGGAGAAAATAAGTATTGAAGAATTTTTGCTGCTCTATCTTCAATGGTTTATCTTTTTCAAATTAATCCTTTTCGAATTTAATCTCCGCTTAAAAGGTTTGTTGTAGTAGTATCCTCCAATAGAGTGAATGTAATATATGTACAGATTGTGTGATGACCTTTTATATATATATATGTATATGTATATAAATATACGATCCTGTGGTCAATTATTTTCAATAGGTTTAGATCTTGTTGCTGATTGCTTCTTGATGCTGGAAGTTATGTTATTTTTTTTTCTTTTGGTAATTTTTTTTTTCCCCTAACCTTTCAAAATATAGATTGTGAATTTTTCGAAGTGTTGATCTGTCGCAATAACTCATTGTCAAAACACAATTTTTTTTTTTCGCCAGTTTGCACACCAAATGGTGAGAACAAAGCAGCTAGAGTATAGCAGTAGTTGGTAGTATAATTAACTTAATTGTACTGGAAACCAAAAGTGACTTTCAGAGTACACTAGATACAATGACGCCATATTGATGCTTATTTTTCTTTTCGTCATCTGAAAAATCTAGTTAAGCTGAATAGTTTTATAGGATTTCTTATAGAAAAAACGAGAATTTAGAAGTTGGGATAAAAGAGTTGTTCAAATTCGATTCTATCTACCTCTTTAGAGTAACTTTTTTATTATCAGTTGCATTATTCGTTCTACAAGAACCTATTCTAGAGAATAAAAAATCAATGCATTTCATTTACATATATATATATATATATATGTATTTGTGTGTGTGTTAATTTACTATGTCTTGTGCTGGACACTTCACAAACACAAGCATAAGGTAGGTATCCAATACTTATAACCAACTAGTCACTAATTGCTTGTAAGATTTCTCCTTTCAACATGGCAACTTCCATTTCCTGTTCATGATTACCATCGAGTAATTGGAATGCACGTTCAAGGAGTGCCTTCATAGCTTTGTTATTTTGTCTCAACTCTTCCGACTCATCACCATCACTAGCTTTTTGCTCTTCTTCTTTTTCTTCAATAATAATACCTGTGTGGTTTGTAGAAGAGCGTCCAAACGGCAACTTGAAGTAATCACCAAATGATGATGAAGAAGAAGAAGAAGAAGAGGAAGAAGAAGAAGATCCTGATTTAACTCGAGCTATGTCTTCACCAACAGATGCACGTGTCATGCTATTCTTTGCGGAATGTCTTGACAAAGAACCTGTACTGGGTGTAGTAACTGCCGTTGAATGCGAGAAAGTTGCTGCTCCCATAACTTCTACATTTCCCGATACTCCTACTCCTGAGTAGGAAGATTCTTGTGACATCTCCGAGTATATCGACCCAACTTCTGCTCCATCCTCTTGCTCCAACATCTTATCATGAGGCAAGAGTAAGGAGTTACTTGACGATGTCGTTTGTCTTGAAGGGGTAGAAGACAAATTCAAAGAGGTGGAGAATATACTATGTGATGAACTATTTTGTGAGTTGTATGAGGAGCTAGCCAGTCCCGAACGTGAACGTTTATTATCGCTTAGATTATTCCAGCTCGAAATGATGGAGCTTGAACTCGATGTGTTAATTTTGTCAATTCGTTCACTATTCAATTTCGCTGTATGAAGTTTAGTAGGTTTTTTAAGTGGCGACTTGAGTAAGGAGAAATTTCTCAAGCTATGCAAAGTATGCAAAAACAAGTGATTCTCACCATTTGTAGCCACCTTTGGGTCTAAACCATTTGCATGCTTTTCTAATTTGTCTTCCAAATCAATAAACAATGAATCATCAAATGAAAACACCAATTCTCCAAAAAAGTAGTCCATATCACTGACAACTTTGCCCCATTTCGCTTCATTGAGCATGTGCTGGTATACAACCTCATCATCATCATCATCACCACCATCATCATTATCATAGTTATTGTTATGATTATTATGGTCCTGACCACCATTTCCATCATTACAGTTATGATTAGCATCAACAACATTTATATTGCTCTTTTTAATTTCGTTTTGGTATCTATGACCAAATTGGTCGCAACCACTTGCTATCTGCAGCTTCTTACCCAAGCTCATCAAGATGGGCTTGTTGACCAAGATCAATGCAAGACTAACTTTAAAGATTCCAAGTTTCCAGCCTTGGAACATGCAAAAGTCCATCACTCTATTGATGATGCTGGTGTCTGGAGTATGCGAGGTTTTAAATGTTAGCCACCATTGGTATAAAAAGGTGGTCATATCAGTAAACCCTGTGAGATGATTATACAATTCGGAATCTACTTGTTGGAAAATATTGCAAAATTGACGATACCACAAGGATAATGTCTGCGACATTAAGTTTGGTGTAAAGATATCATGGAGCTCAGTTTCGAGATCCATGACATTGGTTAATGCAAAAAAAGTCATTTCGCAATCGCCTTTAAAGTGATGATACAAGACACCCACAAGAAATAGTAAGCCCTGGCAGTAGCCCAATTCAGCATCGTAGTTGGCATAGACGTTGAGTATGGTGGAGAGGTCATTGATTGTTTGTGGTTGTTTGAAGAATGGAATTGTTGGGAATGTGCGGTTCAAGTCTTTTTTGATCTGCTCAGAGACTTCTGCTGAATATGAATGTTGGAAATTATGGTATATGAGGCTCATTGATTTGGGCACAGTTGCGGAATTGAGAAGAAATAGTTTTGTCCAGATGGCAGACCTCAACGAGTTGGGGATACCTTGTTTTAAGCAGAGTTCTGTGTAATAGGGGAAAGTGTTGATTGTTCGTGTTGGGTTTTCAAGAAACAAGGTCCAATATTGTTGGTCCAAATTAGAAAACGTTGAGTTGGATTGTTCAACTGTAGATTGACAGCACAGTTTTGTTGATTGACTGAGTTGCTCTTTGCATGTTGTGCAAGAAGCAAAGTCATCTTCAAGTATATTGTAATTGCTTGTAGCTTGTTCCAAAGTGAACGAGGCAAGTGCCCGAGATGGTGTTGATGAGATTGACGCATCAGTTGACACCGAGTCTTCTTCTTGTTGTTGCTGTTGTTGTTGTTGTTCTTCTTCATTGTTTTTAAAATGTTCAATTTTGGTTGCCAAATTTTGCAAGACGATGGCATTTGTGTTTGATAAGCCCTGGCTAAGAGAGTCTTCAAACTCCAACAATTGTTCAAAATCAATCATTATTCTTTATTTTTTTTTTTGGTAATAGACAAATAAAACAAAAGAGGGTATATAATGGGAGGGGGGGGGGAAAAATAATAATAATCGAATCCAAAGGTTGACAGTTGATTCTTTACTTGATGTAATTAACGCAGATGTTTAGCTTTTTGATTGAGAATAAAAAAAGAAGGGAGTGTCTTTAGTTAGAGGTATGGATGCTATGAAAATTAAAGTTAACGACTGTGGAAGTGTTGGTATACTTGAAATATAGGAGCTGGTAGTGTTTAGTGTGGGCTAGTAAAGTATCATCAAGGTGGTAAAATCAAACGAGTGGGAAGTGTGTTGGTTAATAAATGAAAAGATATGAAACAACCAAAAAGAAGTAAAAAAAAGAAAGAAAGAAAGATCAATCAATCAATCCATCTAGATAATGGAGGTGTTTCAATGCACTTTTCCAGATAGAATGTAGAACTCGTATTCTCTGTTTTCCCCCTTTTTATTTACTCTTTTCTTTTTGTTTCCAAAGATGTATACATCTACTAAAAGAGGTTTAAGGGCAGTTTATTTTTTTTTTTGGGAAATCTGCCATTCTTTCGAGACGATCTGTTTCAGAAAATCAGAGCATTACCAAAAAGGGAAATTCCACAGATTGTTAAGTGCATTACTTTTTGTTTTCAAATCCTTTCTTTCCCCTTCCCCTTCAAGCCCCCTTTCCTTTTTCTCCCTTTTGTGGCACGAAACGCGAAATCTTAAAAAAAAAAAAAAAAAAACAATTGCTGCTACCATCACCACAAACAAGTTCAAGCCCAAAAATAGTAGTAGAAGAAGAAGAAAAAGAAGAAGAAGAAAAGAAAGAAAGGAGTTGGAAGAAACCATAAGCCAATGTAAAAAACAGACAAGAAACTGAATGACGTAGAGTTATGTGGGGAGATCTGTTATCAAATTTTAATTTCTATTTACACTACAGTAGATGAATCTCTAATGTATAATTTTGAACAAAAATATAATGAAAACTAAATATACATCTCCCTTAAATATCTTTTCAATCTTCATTTACTAGCATTTGTAAACCAGTGCATATTAATCTTAGTATAGCCGTTGGTCTATTAAACAAGGCTACTTGCAAGCTGGTTGGGAAGTGGGCTGGTAAAGTGATGCATAGAAAATGTTGGATATCCAATTACTCTTTATTAGAAAGAGAGAGAGAGAGAGAGAAAAAAAAAAGAAACAAAAAAGATTAACACATACACACACACACACAAACCACAAGTGGCAAAGCTTGGTGTGTGTGCAAGCCACGCAAAAGTAGGTGAATTTCGTGTAATTGTTTCTCTTCCACAACCTCAATATTGCAAGGAATATTGAAAATCCAAAATCCCAACTTCAACCTCTTAAAAACAACAACCCCAGCCTTGTTTCTTTGGCTTATAGACAAAACTACTTTTTGCTATGATAATTGTCTCTACTACGTACGTGCAAACTTTTACTGAAACTTTTTTGTAGTTGTACCGTATATCTCTTTGTTGTTAGCATTATCGTTATAAAGGGTAGTTTTTGATTCGATTTTATTTCCATTCTTTTGATATACAAAAATCTGTCCCACTACCCTTAGTTATTATATCTTGTTTAACCAACTATATGGTTACAACGTTTCTACATGTGGAGCTACTCTACTTTGCAGAAGTGTGCAACTACTGTCATTCAAGCTTTTTGCTACTTCGTATTTTTTTTAGTGATAGCGACAATACTTTTCAATACCGCCTGTGCGCCAACGATCTCTACCCCCCTGGACTCTATTATAAAACACATGTTCGTAGATTGGCCTAACTTTCTGCAAACACTACATGGGTATTCAATCCTACCTTTTGCTCCATCGCATATTCTTTCAAAAGCTTTTCATCATCATCATCATTATACGAGATATTTGTCAATAATCCTAGTGACTCGTAGTGAATGCTACTCTCAATACATGTCAGAAAGGTATGTCAGTACAAGTATTCTCAAGCCCGTCATTTCCCAACCTCATTTAAGTAAATATCATCTAGTTTTTGCTCTATAAATTACCTCTTCA